>NW_027258039.1:142500-191215 GCF_045791955.1 Oncorhynchus clarkii lewisi
TTGTCCCTAGAATTTCTAAGCAAACAGCTGGCTTTCTCCTATTTCTCCTATAGAGCTCCATTTTTATGGAACGGTCTGCCTACCCATGTCAGAGACGCAAACTCGGTCTCAACCTTTAAGTCTCTACTGAAGACTCATCTCTTCAGTGGGTCATATGATTGAGTGTAGTCTGGCCCAGGAGTGGGAGGGTGAACGGAAAGGCTCTGGAGCAACGAACCGCCCTTGCTGTCTCTGCCTGGCCGGTTCCCCTCTTTCCACTGGGATTCTCTGCCTCTAACCCTATTACAGTGGCTGAGTCACTGGCTTACTGGGGCTGTCTCATGCCGTCCCTGGAGGGGGTGCGTCACCTGAGTGGGTTGAGTCACTGATGTGGTCATCCTGTCTGGGTTGGTGCCCAGTATTTATGCTGCAGTAGTTTATGTGTCGGGGGGCTAGGGTCAGTTTGTTATATCTGGAGTACTTCTCCTGTCCTATTCGGTGTCCTGTGTGAATCTAAGTGTGCGTTCTCTAATTCTCTCCTTCTCTCTTTCTCTCTCTCGGAGGACCTGAGCCCTAGGACCATGCCCCAGGACTACCTGACATGATGACTCCTTGCTGTCCCCAGTCCACCTGGCTGTGCTGCTGCTCCAGTTTCAACTGTTCTGCCTTAATATTATTCGACCATGCTGGTCATTTATGAACATTTGAACATCTTGGCCATGTTCTGTTATAATCTCCACCCGGCACAGCCAGAAGAGGACTGGCCATCCCACATATGCTCTCTCTAATTCTCTCTTTCTTTCTCTCTCTCAGAGGACCTGAGCCCTAGGACCATGCCCCAGGAATACCTGACATGATGACTCCTCGCTGTCCCCAGTCCACCTGACTGTGCTGCTGCTCCAGTTTCAACTGTTCTGCCTTATTATTATTCGACCATGCTGGTCATTCATGAACATTTGAACATCTTGACCATGTTTTGTTATAATCTCCACCCGGCACAGCCAGAAGAGGACTGGCCACCCCACATAGCCTGGTTCCTCTCTAGGTTTCTTCCTAGGTTTTGGCCTTTCTAGGGAGTTTTTCCTAGCCACCGTGCTTCTACACCTGCATTGCTTGCTGTTTGGGGTTTTAGGCTGGGTTTCTGTACAGCACTTTGAGATATCAGCTGATGTACGAAGGGCTATATAAATAAATTTGATTTGATTTGATTTGATTTGATATAGATTAACATAGAGCTGGACATATAGATCATCATGGAGCTGGAAATATAGATCATCAACATGGAGCTGGACATAGATCATCATGGAGCTGGACAAATAGATCATCATGGAGCTGGACATATAGATCATCATGGAGCTGGACATATAGATCATCAACATGGAGCTGGACGTATAGATCAACATGGAGCTGGACATATAGATCATCAACATGGAGCTGGACATATAGATCATCAACATGGAGCTGGACATATAGATCATCATGGAGCTGGACATATAGATCATCATGGAGCTGGACATATAGATCATCAACATGGAGCTGGACGTATAGATCAACAACATGGAGCTGGACATATAGATCATCATGGAGCTGGACATATAGATCATCATGGAGCTGGACATATAGATCATCTTGGAGCTGGATATATAGATCATCATGGAGCTGGACATATAGATCATCATGGAGCTGGACATATAGATCAACATGGAGCTGGACATATAGATTAACATAGAGCTGGACATATCGATCACCATGGAGCTGGACATATAGATCAACATGGAACTGGACATTTGATCGTACAACACCAATAATTTGCTTGTCTGTGTGAGAGAGAAACCTTCTCCGTGTCTTGGCTATAATCTACATCTCAATTAGGGTTTGCTTATACAAGGCATTTCCTGGAATCTATAACTAAACCGTAAATGATCTCAAGGTGAATCACTGCATGGAAAGAACTGAAATTGCACCTACTAAAAGAAAGCAAGTCAAAGCAAACAAAGGTGTTGCTTCAGAACAAAGTTCTCTTCTATCAGGCTGATGAAACAGCAGCACAACACTGTCCTTTACACCATGAGGACACCGCCTGTCAGAAAGGTGTTACAGTAGAGAACAGAGAGGGAGAAGACCACCGTCCTTTACACCCTGAGGATAGAGAACAGAGAGGGAGAAGACCACCGTCCTTTACACCCTGAGGACACCGCCTGTCAGAAAGATGTTACAGTAGAGAACAGAGAGGGAGAAGACCACCGTCCTTTACACCCTGAGGATAGAGAACAGAGAGGGAGAAGACCACCGTCCTTTACACCCTGAGGATAGAGAACAGAGAGGGAGAAGACCACTGTCCTTAACACCCTGAGGATAGAGAACAGAGAGGGAGAAGACCACTGTCCTTAACACCCTGAGGATAGAGAATAGAGAGGGAGAAGACCACTGTCCTTTACACCCTGAGGATAGAGAACAGAGAGCGAGAAGACCACTGTCAAATCAAATCAAATCAAGACCACTGAGAAGACCACTGTCCTTTACACCCTGAGGATAGAGAACAGAGAGGGAGAAGACCACCGTCCTTTACACCCTGAGTATAGAGAACAGAGAGGGAGAAGACCTCCGTCCTTTACACCCTGAGGATGGAGAATAGAGAGGGAGAAGACCACTGTCCTTTACACCCTGAGGATAGAGAACAGAGAGGGAGAAGACCACCGTCCTTTACACCCTGAGGATAGAGAACAGAGAGGGAGAAGACCACCGTCCTTTACACCCTGAGGATAGAGAACAGAGAGGGAGAAGACCACTGTCCTTTACACCCTGAGGATAGAGAACAGAGAGGGAGAAGACAGAGGGAGAACAGAGGGAGAAGAGAGGGAGAAGAGAGGGAGAAGAGAGGGAGAACAGAGGGAGAACAGAGGGAGAAGAGAGGGAGAAGAGAGGGAGAACAGAGGGAGGAGGGAGAAGAGAGGGAGAAGAGAGGGAGAAGAGAGGGAGAAGAGAGGGAGAAGAGAGGGAGAACAGAGGGAGAACAGAGGGAGAACAGAGGGAGAAGAGAGGGAGAACAGAGGGAGAAGAGAGGGAGAAGAGAGAGAGAAGAGAGGGAGAACAGAGGGAGAACAGAGGGAGAAGAGAGGGAGAAGAGAGGGAGAACAGAGGGAGAAGAGAGGGAGAAGAGAGGGAGAAAAGAGGGAGAAGAGAGGGAGAAAAGAGGGATAAGAGAGGGAGAACAGAGGGAGAAGAGAGGGGGATAAAAGAAAGAAGAAAGAAGTGGGCTATATCCGCCCGGTAATATGCAGCACAAATCACCCTGGCACGGAGAGAGAGATGGTTGTTCTCAGCTGATAGGCGCTTCAAATGATTTACCCTGGGAAATGGGTCCAGATCAGTCTACTGTCACACACCCACCGTGTGTGTGTGTGTCTCAGTGTGTGTGTCTGTGTGGCCTCCTTTCAGGGCTTGTTGTCTTTCTCTCTCTCTCTCTCTCTCTCTCTCTCTCCCTCTCTATCCCTCTCTCTCTCTCTCTCTCTCTCTCTCTCTCTGTCTCTCTCTCCCTCTCTCCGTCTCTCTCTCTCTCTCTGTCTCTCTACTTCTCTGTCTCCTTCTCTCTTCTTCTCTCTCTCTCTGCCTCTCTCTCTCTCTCTCTTTCTCTCTCAATTCAATTCAGTAGACTTTATTGACATGGAGAGTTCAATTACATTGTCTACATATAACACCAATGGGTGGACCAACATCAATAAGATGTCAATAATAATAGTAGTAGTGGACATGGGATTACCATTAACAGCAACTACAACAACCATATTAATGAGAACAACAATAATAATAGTAGTAGTGGACATGGGATTACCATTAACAACTACAACAACAATATTAATGAGAACAACAATAATAATAGTAGTAGTGGACATGGGATTACCATTAACAACTACAACAACAATATTAATGAGAACAACAATAATAATAGTAGTAGTGGACATGGGATTACCATTAACAACTACAACAACAATATTAATGAGAACAACAATAATAATAGTAGTAGTGGACATGGGATTACCATTAACAACTACAACAACAATATTAATGAGAACAACAATAATAATAGTAGTAGTGGACATGGGATTACCATTAACAACTACAACAACCATATTAATGAGAACAACAATAATAATAGTAGTAGTGGACATGGGATTACCATTAACAACTACAACAACAATATTAATGAGAACAACAATAATAATAGTAGTAGTGGACATGGGATTACCATTAACAACTACAACAACAATATTAATGAGAACAACAATAATAATAGTAGTAGTGGACATGGGATTACCATTAACAACTACAACAACAATATTAATGAGAACAACAATAATAATAGTAGTAGTGGACATGGGATTACCATTAACAACTACAACAACAATATTAATGAGAACAACTGTTACGGATACAGGTATCCTGTGTCTGTGTATCCTGTGTGTGTTTCTTTTCTCTCCTTCTCCCCTCACAGGTGAAAATCATTACTCCCCAATCAGTCAACAATCAACCCATCAATCAGAAGACACACCTCCTCCTGTTTCCTACCCTATCACAGTTCCTTCCCCATGGTTTAAAAACCCCATAATTTGTTTGTTCAGGAGCTCAATCTTTGTAATGCCATGTTGGTAGATAGCTGTTCTTTGTAGATTTCAGGAGAGCTCAATCTTTGTAATGCCATGTTGGTAGATAGCTGTTCTTTGTAGATTTCAGGAGAGCTCAATCTTTGTAATCCCATGTTGGTAGATAGCTGTTCTTTGATAGATTTCAGGAGAGCTCAATCTTTGTAATGACATGTTGGTAGATCTCTGCTCTTGATAGATTTCAGTAGCACAATCTCTTTGTAAATGCCATGTATGTAGATCTCGCTCTTTGTGTAATAATTAACCTCTTCTTTTGTTTGAGCACCTCCAAATCACTTTGTCATCTTCTGTGAGTATTGTTTTTGTTTATGGTGTTTGCTGGTGGGGAAAAAGGGGAAACCAAGACAAGTCGCCCATGGGCATACACTACCCGTAGGTAAACTTTGTTAAAACACACTAGTTAGAACTGGGCGGACCACCCACTGTATTTTTGGTTAGTTAGTTAGCTGTTGTTGAAATAGGCTAGCCTAGCTTAGGGGTGTTTTTGCATATTTGTTTCTTTCCTTGGGTCCAGCTCAGCCCCTTTTCCTGCTCCCCCCCCCCCCATTACCGTGTGTTTATAATAAACCCTGAGTTTGACGGTATTATTTCGGTTGTCGTGGTTATTTCGTTCACTTTTACTTTGTCACTATTATAATTTACATGAGTTATGTTACGGGTCTCACTACCATCCCCCCTAGACTGTTGGGCCAAAAGGGATTCGTAACAACAACAATAATAATAGTAGTAGTGGACATGGGATTACCATTAACAACTACAACAACAATATTAATGAGAACAACAATACATTAAAGCAAAAGTAGTAGACCAGTGTCAACATGATTAAGAAGACACATGACATGGTAGTGGACCAGTGTCAACATGACTGAGAAGACACATGACCTGGTAGTGGACCAGTGTCAACATGACTGAGAAGACACATGACCTGGTAGTGGACCAGTGTCAACATGACTGAGAAGACACATGACCTGGTAGTGGACCAGTGTCAACTTGACTGAGAAGACACATGACCTGGTAGTGGACCAGTGTCAACATGACTGAGAAGACACATGACCTGGTAGTGGACCAGTGTCAACATGACTGAGAAGACACATGACCTGGTAGTGGACCAGTGTCAACATGACTGAGAAGACACATGACCTGGTAGTGGACCAGTGTCAACTTGACTGAGAAGACACATGACCTGGTAGTGGACCAGTGTCAACATGACTGAGAAGACACATGACCTGGTAGTGGACCAGTGTCAACATGACTGAGAAGACACATGACCTGGTAGTGGACCAGTGTCAACATGACTGAGAAGACACATGACCTGGTAGTGGACCAGTGTCAACATGACTGAGAAGACACATGACCTGGTAGTGGACCAGTGTCAACATGACTGAGAAGACACATGACCTGGTAGTGGACCAGTGTCAACATGACTGAGAAGACACATGACCTGGTAGTGGACCAGTGTCAACTTGACTGAGAAGACACATGACCTGGTAGTGGACCAGTGTCAACATGACTGAGAAGACACATGACCTGGTAGTAGACCAGTGTCAACTTGACTGAGAAGACACATGACCTGGTAGTGGACCAGTGTCAACATGACTGAGAAGACACATGACCTGGTAGTGGACCAGTGTCAACATGACTGAGAAGACACATGACCTGGTAGTGGACCAGTGTCAACATGACTGAGAAGACACATGACCTGGTAGTGGACCAGTGTCAACATGACTGAGAAAACACATGACCTGGTAGTGGACCAGTGTCAACATGACTGAGAAGACACATGACCTGGTAGTGGACCAGTGTCAACATGACCGAGAAGACACATGACCTGGTAGTGGACCAGTGTCAACATGACTGAGAAGACACATGACCTGGTAGTGGACCAGTGTCAACATGACTGAGAAGACAAATGACCTGGTAGTGGACCAGTGTCAACATGACTGAGAAGACACATGACCTGGTAGTGGACCAGTGTCAACTTGACTGAGAAGACACATGACCTGGTAGTAGACCAGTGTCAACATGACTGAGAAGACACATGACCTGGTACTGGACCAGTGTCAACATGACTGAGAAGACACATGACCTGGTACTGGACCAGTGTCAACATGACTGATAAGACACATGACCTGGTAGTGGACCAGTGTCAACATGACGGAGAAGACACATGACCTGGTAGTAGACCAGTGTCAACATGACTGAGAAGACACATGACCTGGTAGTGGACCAGTGTCAACATGACTGAGAAGACACATGACCTGGTAGTGGACCAGTGTCAACTTGACTGAGAAGACACATGACCTGGTAGTGGACCAGTGTCAACATGACTGAGAAGACACATGACCTGGTAGTGGACCAGTGTCAACATGACTGAGAAGACACATGACCTGGTAGTGGACCAGTGTCAACATGACTGAGAAGACACATGACCTGGTAGTGGACCAGTGTCAACATGACTGAGAAGACACATGACATGGTAGTAGACCAGTGTCAACATGACTGAGAAGACACATGACATGGTAGTAGACCAGTGTCAACATGACTGAGAAGACACATGACCTGGTAGTGGACCAGTGTCAACATGACTGAGAAGACACATGACCTGGTAGTAGACCAGTGTCAACATGACTGAGAAGACACATGACCTGGTAGTGGACCAGTGTCAACATGACTGAGAAGACACATGACCTGGTAGTGGACCAGTGTCAACATGACTGAGAAGACACATGACCTGGTAATGGACCAGTCTCAACATGACTGAGAAGACACATGACCTGGTAGTAGACCAGTGTCAACATGACTGAGAAGACACATGACCTGTTAGTAGACCAGTGTCAACATGACTGAGAAGACACATGACCTGGTAGTGGACCAGTGTCAACATGACTGAGAAGACACATGACCTGGTAGTAGACCAGTGTCAACATGACTGAGAAGACACATGACCTGGTAGTGGACCAGTGTCAACATGACTGAGAAGACACATGACCTGGTAGTGGACCAGTGTCAACATGACTGAGAAGACACATGACCTGGTAGTGGACCAGTGTCAACTTGACTGAGAAGACACATGACCTGGTAGTGGACCAGTGTCAACATGACTGAGAAGACACATGACCTGGTAGTGGACCAGTGTCAACATGACTGAGAAGACACATGAGCTGGTACTGGACCAGTGTCAACATGACTGAGAAGACACATGACCTGGTAGTGGACCAGTGTCAACATGACTGAGAAGACACATGACCTGGTAGTGGACCAGTGTCAACATGACTGAGAAGACACATGACCTGGTAGTAGACCAGTGTCAACATGACTGAGAAGACACATGACCTGGTAGTGGACCAGTGTCAACATGACTGAGAAGACACATGACCTGGTAGTGGACCAGTGTCACCTTGACTGAGAAGACACATGACCTGGTAGTGGACCAGTGTCAACATGACTGAGAAGACACATGACCTGGTAGTGGACCAGTGTCAACATGACTGAGAAGACACATGACCTGGTAGTGGACCAGTGTCAACATGACTGAGAAGACACATGACCTGGTAGTGGACCAGTGTCAACATGACTGAGAAGACACATGACATGGTAGTAGACCAGTGTCAACATGACTGAGAAGACACATGACATGGTAGCGGACCAGTGTCAACATGACTGAGAAGACACATGACCTGGTAGCGGACCAGTGTCAACATGACTGAGAAGACACATGACCTGGTAGTGGACCAGTGTCAACATGACTGAGAAGACACATGACCTGGTAGTAGACCAGTGTCAACATGATTAAGAAGACACATGACCTGGTAGTAGACCAGTGTCAACATGACTAAGAAGACACATGACCTGGTAGTGGACCAGTGTCAACATGACTGAGAAGACACATGACCTGGTAGTGGACCAGTGTCAACATGACTGAGAAGACACATGACCTGGTAATGGACCAATCTCAACATGACTCTGAAGACACATGACCTGTTAGTAGACCAGTGTCAACATGACTGAGAAGACACATGACCTGGTAGTAGACCAGTGTCAACATGACTGAGAAGACACATGACCTGGTAGTGGACCAGTGTCAACATGACTGAGAAGACACATGACCTGGTAGTAGACCAGTGTCAACATAACTGAGAAGACACATGACCTGGTAGTGGACCAGTGTCAACATGACTGAGAAGACACATGACCTGGTAGTGGACCAGTGTCAACATGACTGAGAAGACACATGACCTGGTAGTGGACCAGTGTCAACTTGACTGAGAAGACACATGACCTGGTAGTGGACCAGTGTCAACATGACTGAGAAGACACATGACCTGGTAGTGGACCAGTGTCAACATGACTGAGAAGACACATGACCTGGTAGTGGACCAGTGTCAACATGACTGAGAAGACACATGACCTGGTAGTAGACCAGTGTCAACATGACTGAGAAGACACATGACCTGGTAGTAGACCAGTGTCAACATGACTGAGAAGACACATGACCTGGTAGTGGACCAGTGTCAACATGACTGAGAAGACACATGACCTGGTATGAAAGACAAAACAAAACCAGATGGGAAATATTATGGACATTACATTGCTCTTTTCACTGGCTGTCCCTCAGGTTGTGGCAGGAGGACACAGGTTGTGGCAGGAGGACACATATCTGGCTGCCATTTTGGATTTCACCCAATAAATATTAATATTTTCTTCTTTCTTCTCATATATATGTACTGAATGATCATTTTGTGAAAGAAAGGTTCTCTTATGTCTGAATATTTGTCACAGTGTAATAGGAAATAGCAGCTCTGTCTCTACCTCTCCCCATGGGCAGAGTGAGCTCAGCCTGTCCTCTCTGGTCTCTATAGCCAAGATTGATCAATGAGTCTGTGTTTTTCTCTGTTTTCTATCGGTCACAGTGGTCAGATAGTCTGCCACCATGTACTGTCTGTTTAGAGACAAATAGCATTGAAGTTGTGGTGTCTTTCCAAAAGGTGATATATTTTTATTTTAGCCTTGTGATGATTTGGTTGGGCCAGACATTCTGAGTGATGTCCTGAGGCTCTATAGGGTTGGTTTGGGTTGGTGAACTGAGCCTCAGAACCAGCTGGCTGAGGGGACTCTTCTCTTGTTTCATCTCTTGACATTTTAGAGCTGTGTGATGGAATGTTTTGGGGTCACTTGTTTTTAGATGGTTGTAAAATGTGATGTCTCTTTTCTCTATTTGAATGAGGAGGGGGTTTTGGCCCAATTCTGCTCTACATGCGTTATTATTTGGAGTTTTTCTTTGCACTGGCAATACAGTCTGGCAAAACTCTGCAAGCAGATTTTCAATTGGATGTTTGTCCCATTTGGTGAATTCATTACTAGAGATTGGACCCCCATACTTCACTGCCATATAGAGCAACTGGTTCTATAACTGACTGGACATTTAGGTTTTTATGTTCTATTTAATGGCATAGAATGCTCTTCTTCCTTTGTCTCTCATCTCATTCACAGCCATGTGAAAGCTACCCGAGTTGCTGAAATTAAGTCCCAGATACGTGTCGTTTTTGTTGTGTTCTAATTGAACTGTGTCCAAATAGAATTTATATTTGTCATCCTTATTTCCTGACCTTTATATTGGAATATCATTAAATATATTTTTTTAGATTAACGGTCAGAGCCCAGGTCTGACAGAACCTGTGGTTAACGGTCAGAGCCCAGGTCTGACAGAACCTGTGGTTAACGGTCAGAGCCCAGGTCTGACATAACCTGTGGTTAACGGTCAGAGCCCAGGTCTGACAGAACCTGTGGTTAACGGTCAGAGCCCAGGTCTGACAGAACCTGTGGTTAACGGTCTGAGCCCAGGTCTGACAGAACCTGTGGTTAACGGTCAGAGCCCAGGTCTGACAGAACCTGTGGTTAACGGTCAGAGCCCAGGTCTGACAGAACCTGTGGTTAACGGTCAGAGCCCAGGTCTGATAGTACCTGTGGTTAACGATCAGAGCCCAGACAGAACCTGTGGTTAACGGTCAGAGCCCAGGTCTGACAGAACATGTGGTTAACGGTCAGAGCCCAGGTCTGACAGAACCTGTGGTTAACGGTCAGAGCCCAGGTCTGACAGAACCTGTGGTTAACGGTCAGAGCCCAGGTCTGACAGAACCTTTGGTTAACGGTCAGAGTCCAGGTCTGACAGAACCTGTGGTTAACGGTCAGAGCCCAGGTCTGACAGAACCTGTGGTTAACGGTCAGAGCCCAGGTCTGACAGAACCTGTGGTTAACGGTGTTAACCAGTGTTTGACAGAACCTGTGGTTAACGGTCAGAGCCCAGGTCTGACAGAACCTGTGGTTAACGGTCAGAGCCCAGGTCTGACAGAACCTGTGGTTAACGGTCTACCATTGACTATGTACAGACCCAGTGTTTGACAGAGCTGTAGGCGTACCTACCAAAAGAGTCCCCTCTCAGCCTACCATTGACTATGTACAGACCCAGTGTTCCACAGAACTGCAAGAGCTGTACTCTGTTTATGTGTGTCACTCAGTCATAGTTGTTTCTGGGGGTGGTGTATGTGGGGAGGGAAAGGTTGTTGCTTCCTGTCTGTATGTGGGGAGGGAAAGGTTGTTGCTTCCTGTCTGTATGTGGGGAGGGAAAGGTTGTTGCTTCCTGTCTGTATGTGGGGAGGGAAAGGTTGTTGCTTCCTGTCTGTATGTGGGGAGGGAAAGGTTGTTGCTTCCTGTCTGTATGTGGGGAGGGAAAGGTTGTTGCTTCCTGTCTGTATGTGGGGAGGGAAAGGTTGCTGCTTCCTGGTAGATGTTTATCCCCTGACTGTTAATAGTGTTTTGTTCTTCTGCTGTTCTAGCATTCAGGTCTCCACAGACCAGGACGTTGCCTTGGGCCTGAAAGTGACTAATTTCCCCCTCTAGAATGGAGAAACTCTCTTCATTGAAGTTGGGTGACTCTGAGGGGGGGATGCATGTGGTACAGAGGAAGACATTTGTATCTGTTAAGACAGTCAGTTGATTTTAACCAGATAAAGAATTCTCCTGTTTTGATCAATTCGATTGATTTAATTAGTTCAGATTTATACCATATTAGCATTCCCCCTGAGTCTCTGCCCTGCCCTGTCCTGAGTCTCTGCCCTGTCCTGAGTCTCTGCCCTGTCCTGAGTCTCTGCCCTGCCCTGAGTCTCTGCCCTATCCTGAGTCTCTGCCCTGTCCTGAGTCTCTGCCCTGTCCTGAGTCTCTGCCCTGTCCTGAGTCTCTGCCCTGTCCTGAGTCTCTGCCCTGCCCTGAGTCTCTGCCCTGCCCTGAGTCTCTGCCCTATCCTGAGTCTCTGCCCTGTCCTGAGTCTCTGCCCTATCCTGAGTCTCTGCCCTGCCCTGAGTCTCTGCCCTGTCCTGAGTCTCTGCCCTATCCTGAGTCTCTGCCCTGCCCTGAGTCTCTGCCCTATCCTGAGTCTCTGCCCTGTCCTGAGTCTCTGCCCTGTGTGATTATTTTTAATTTGCTGGATGGTACTATTATCTCCCTATAACCTAGTGGACAGCTAGTGGAAACGTTACCTCTGCACTATGTTTCCTGTACTACTACAATACCAACATCATTTTCTTTCAGGAAGTCTGGGTTTCTGCTCTTCAGACCAAAATTAGATAAACACCCACAATCCAACAAGAACTATTAAAATAGGATTTGTCAATTGGCTGGTCAGTGAGAAAGATGAGATACCTCACATCACCGTTTTTGTGGAGGTCTGCGAAAAGGTTTTCTGGCTTCCCCTTTAGGACAGTAGGAGCATGGTGCCTGTGGGCTCTGCTGCACCGTTGCCATGGCAATAATTTTTGTTTTTCTGTTGCTAACTAGCTAGCTAGCTAAAAAAAAACAGCAAAACAGAAGATATGTTTAACGTTAGAGTCCGCGCTCCTTTTTGGTTTACTCACTCAGTTTGGTCGTTTGATGTAGTTACATTAACTCCCCTTGCTAGGTTTGTTCTAGCAACGTTTTTTTCTGGCTAGCTAGCTAGACTTCAAAACATCTTATTTTGAGGCGCAAAGTAACTTTTTAAATATTCTGATTGAATAGAGTTGATTTATTTTTAGATTTGAGTGTTTACCTAAAAATAACTCAGGAGCTCACGCTGAGTATGTCTGTAGCTCTGTCTCTCTCTCTTTCTGTCTTCTCTCTTGGTCTATTCTCTCTCTCCAACTGTCTCAGTCTATTCTGTCTTCTCTCTCTTTCTGTCTCTGTCTATTCTGTCTTCTCTCTCTCTCTTTCTGTCTCTGTCTATTCTGTCTCTACCTCTGTCTCAGTCTATTCTGTCTTCTCTCTCTCTCTCTCTTTCTGTCTCTGTCTATTCTGTCTTCTCTCTCTCTTTCTGTCTCTGTCTATTCTGTCTTCTCTCTCTCTCTTTCTGTCTCTGTCTATTCTGTCTTCTCTCTCTCTCTTTCTGTCTCTGTCTATTCTGTCTTCTCTCTCTCTTTCTGTCTCTGTCTATTCTGTCTTCTCTCTCTCTCTTTCTGTCTCTGTCTATTCTGTCTCTACCTCTGTCTCAGTCTATTCTGTCTTCTCTCTCTCTCTCTCTTTCTGTCTCTGTCTATTCTGTCTTCTCTCTCTCTTTCTGTCTCTGTCTATTCTGTCTCTCCCACTGTCTCAGTCTATTCTGTCTTCTCTCTCTCTTTCTGTCTCTGTCTATTCTGTCTCTCCCACTATCTCAGTCTATTCTGTCTTCTTTCTGTCTTCTCTCTTGGTCTATTCTCTCTCTCTCCAACTGTCTCGGTCTATTCTGTCTCTGTCTCGGTCTATTCTGTCTCTGTCTCGGTCTATTCTGTCTCTGTCTCGGTCTATTCTGTCTCTGTCTCGGTCTAATCTGTCTCTGTCTCGGTCTAATCTGTCTCTGTCTCGGTCTAATCTGTCTCTGTCTCGGTCTATTCTGTCTCTGTCTCGTTCTAATCTGTCTCTGTCTCGTTCTAATCTGTCTCTGTCTCGGTCTATTCTGTCAGTCTCTGTCTATTCTGTCTTCTCTCTCTCTCTCTTTCTGTCTCTGTCTATTCTGTCATTTCTCTCTCTCTTTCTGTCTCTGTCTATTCTGTCTTCTCTCTCTCTTTCTGTCTCTGTCTATTC
Organism: Oncorhynchus clarkii lewisi; assembly: GCF_045791955.1. NCBI lineage: Eukaryota > Metazoa > Chordata > Actinopteri > Salmoniformes > Salmonidae > Oncorhynchus > Oncorhynchus clarkii. The sequence continues at coordinate 156,228 of NW_027258039.1, forward strand.
TGTCTTCTCTCTCTCTCTTTCTGTCTCTGTCTATTCTGTCTCTACCTCTGTCTCAGTCTATTCTGTCTTCTCTCTCTCTCTCTCTTTCTGTCTCTGTCTATTCTGTCCTCTCTCTCTATCTTTCTGTCTCGGTCTATTCTGTCATTTCTCTCTCTCTTTCTGTTTCTGTCTATTCTGTCCTCTCTCTCTATCTTTCTGTCTCGGTCTATTCTGTCTCTGTCTCGGTCTAATCTGTCTTCTCCCTCTCTCTCTCTGTCTCTCTCTGAGCTAGACTGTTGCTGTGCCCTGAGTACTTGGCCAACCAACTAGTATCACAGAGACGCTAACAATGCTTTCCTCCAAGCCGTGTTTGCAGGGAGACCAGTTTCCATGATAAAACAGAAACACAGCCTACCATGGAAGCCACTTCACTAAACCTCTTATGTAAACAATCTGAGTGTCCGAGGGGTCTGTGATTTAGCCGCTAGAGGTCAAAGGTGACGGCCGTCTGTGTTTATAGACAGGAGATTGGCGTGTGAGGACTACAGAGGTCACGGTTGTGTGTGTGTGCGTGTGTGTGTACATTCCCACACGCTACAGGGTCACCACGGACCCACAATCACAGATCGACGACAGCCACAGAGAGGATATTCTGTATTCACTATCTGCACTCATCTCTGCATTTGTCATAGACAGGCTGTCTGTTTTCATACTACTGAAAGCCTTTGAATACAACAACCATGTGTCTGTTGCTAACAAATACACTAATGCGTGGTAACTCCAATTCACTTGAATGGAAAGCCACACCGGGAAATATTCAAATAGGGTACAATAAATTCTTAAATTGAATTGTATGTTCACTCAACCTAAAAGGTCAAGTTGAGTGAATGTTCAATTCAGCTTGAGAATGTATGTTGGTTTAGCTAAATGCTCAAGTGTTGAGCTAAGTCACAATCCTATTGCAGCTTACAATTGTACGTTGAATCAACATATATATATATACACATACAGTGTATGGGGCAGCCAACATTTGATGGCATTCAGACCCCTTGACTTGTTCCACATTTTGTTACATTACAGCCTCATTCTAAAATTAATTGAATAATGTTTTCCTTCATCACAATACCCCATAATGACATCACAATACCCCATAATGACATCACAATACCCCATAATGACATCACAATACCCCATAATGACATCACAATACCCCATAATGACATCACAATACCACATAATGACATCACAATACCCCATAATGACATCACAATAACACATAATGACATCACAATACCCCATAATGACATCACAATACCCCGTAATGACATCACAATACCCCATAATGACATCACAATACCACATAATGACATCACAATACCCCATAATGACATCACAATACCACATAATGACATCACAATACCCCATAATGACATCACAATACCCCATAATGGCATCACAATACCACATAATGACATCACCATACCCCATAATGACATCACAATACACCACAATGACATCACAATACCCCATAATGACATCACAATACCCCATAATGACATCACAATACCCCATAATGACATCACAATACCCCATAATGACATCACAATACCCCATAATGACATCACAATACCCCATAATGACATCACAATACCCCATAATGACATCACAATACCCCATAACGAAAGAGTGAAAACAGGTTTTTAGAAATATTTGCAAATGTGTAAAAAATAACTTCTTGTTTGCATAACTATTTAGACCCTTTTCTATGAGACTATAAATTGAGCTGTTTCCATTGATCATCCTTGAGATGTTTCTACAACTTGATTGGAGTCCACCTGTGGTAAATTCAATTGATTGGACATGATTTGGAATGATTGTGTCGAGGCACAGCACTGGGAAAGGGCACCAAAACGTTTCTGCAGCATTGAAGGTCCCTGAGAACACAGTGGCCTCCATCGATTCTTAAATGGAAGCAGTTTGTAACCACGTAGACTTCGTAGAGCTGGCCACCCGGCCAAACTGAGCAATCAGGGGAGAAGGGCCTTGGTCAGGGAGGTGACAAAAAACCTGGTGGTCACTCTGACAGAGCTCCATAGTTCTTCTGTAGGCGAACATTCCAGAAAGACAACCATCTCCGCAACATTCCACCAATTAGGCCTTTAAGGTGGAGTGGCCAGACGGAAGCCACTCCTCAGTATACACTCAGATCATGAGAAACTAGATTCTCTGGTCTGATGAAACCAAGTTTGAACTATTTGGCCTGAATGCCAAGAGTCACATCTGGAGGAAATCAGGCTCCAACCCTACGGTGAAGCATGGTGGTGGCAGCATCTTGTTGTGGGGATATTTTTCAGCGGCAGCGACTGGGAGACTGGTCAGGATCGAGGGAAAGATGAACGGAGCAAAGTACAGAGAGATCCTTGATGAGGAAATCTGCTCAAGAGCGCTCAGGATCTCAGACTGGGGCGAAGGGTCACCTAACAGGACAATGACCCTAAGCACACAGCCAATACAATGCAGGAGTGGCATCGGCACAAGTCTCTGAATGTCCTTTAGTGGCCCTGCCAGAGCCCAGACTTGAACCCGATTGAACATCTCTGGAGAGACCTGAAAATAGCTGTGCAGCAACGCTGCTCCAAGTTGTGCCAAGCTTGGAGCGTCATGCCCAAGAAGACTCGAGACTGTAATCACTGACAAAGGTTCTTCAACAAAGTACTGAGTAAAGTGTCTGATTACTTAAGTAAATGTGATATTTCCATTTTTATTTGCAATATATTTGCCAAATGTTAAAAATAAAAAATAAAAACGTTTTTGCTTAGTCATTATGGGCTATTATGTGTAGATTGATGATGGAAAAAAAAACAATTTCATCATTTTTAGAATAAGGCTGTAACTTAATTAACAAAATGTGGAAATAGTCAAAGGGTCTGAATACTTTCCGAATGCGCTGTATGTACAGATCTGATAAAACCTAATGTAATTTTAAGTTAAATTTTTTATTTAACTTTTATATAACTAGGCAAGTCAGTTAAGAACAAATTCGTATTTACAATGAAGGCCTACCCCGGCCAAACCCTGACTATCCCGGGGCCAAACCTGGACTACCCTGGGCCAAACCCGAACTACTCTGGGCCAAGCTCGGACTACCCTGGGCCAAACCCGGACTACCCTGGGCCAAGCTCGGACTACCCTGGGCCAAACCCTGACTACCCTGGGCCAAACCCTGACTACCCTGGTCCAAACCCAGACTACCCTGGTCCAAACCCAGACTACCCTGGTCCAAACCCAGACTACCCTGGGCCAAACCCTGACTACTCTGGGCCAAACCCTGACTACTCTGGGCCAAACCCGGACTACCCTGGGCCAAACGTGCGCCGCCCTACTGTCACTCTGTTGCAGAGGAGAACATAGCAGAGCAGCAGAAAATGCAAACTGTAGTGGAATCAAGGTTATAAACGGATTCTGAAGTTTGTAATTTCCACTTAAAAAATGTCAGACTTGATTTACCCTAACGAATAAATCTATCAACCCCACAACAGCGTCCATTCATTATAATCCACATAATTGACATTTCCCGCAGGGTTATTTTCCTTCTGTGAGAAGTCGGGTCCAATTAAAAAGCGCATCTGTAGCAAAATGTTTAGTCATTTTTTTTATTTTCTTCCTGCGAGTATTTTGCCTAATCTTATTCATCTATAGTTTGAAAAACGACACTCCTCTGTGTAACTTTGTTAGCTTCTTTTGAAACCTACTTTGAACAAGGGATTTCAAATGGAAATCGCTGCAATAGGGCTTCTAGCTCAACCCCTCAGTGATAATGCTCCTGAAAGCAGTATCACCCTTATCTGTTCTCTGACAGGCAACATCACCTGTCCAATAGGGCTTCTAACTCAACCCCTCAGTGATAATGCTCCTGAAAGCAGTATCACCCTTCTCTGTTCTCTGACAGGCAACATCACCTGTCCAATAGGGCTTCTAGCTCAACCCCTCAGTGATAATGCTCCTGAAAGCAGTATCACCCTTCTCTGTTCTCTGACAGGCAACATCACCTGTCCAATAGGGCTTCTAGCTCAACCCCTCAGTGATAATGCTCCTGAAAGCAGTATCACCCTTCTCTGTTCTCTGACAGGCAACATCACCTGTCCAATAGGGCTTCTAGCTCAACCCCTCAGTGATAATGCTCCTGAAAGCAGTTTCACCCTTCTCTGTTCTCTGACAGGCAACATCACCTGTCCAATAGGGCTTCTAGCTCAACCCCTCAGTGATAATGCTCCTGAAAGCAGTATCACCCTTCTCTGTTCTCTGACAGGCAACATCACCTGTCCAATAGGGCTTCTAACTCAACCCCTCAGTGATAATGCTCCTGAAAGCAGTATCACCCTTCTCTGTTCTCTGACAGGCAACATCACCTGTCCAATAGGGCTTCTAGCTCAACCCCTCAGTGATAATTCTCCTGAAAGCAGTATCACCCTTCTCTGTTCTCTGACAGGCAACATCACCTGTCCAATAGGGCTTCTAGCTCAACCCCTCAGTGATAATTCTCCTGAAAGCAGTATCACCCTTCTCTGTTCTCTGACAGGCAACATCACCTGTCCAATAGGGCTTCTAGCTCAACCCCTCAGTGATAATGCTCCTGAAAGCAGTTTCACCCTTCTCTGTTCTCTGACAGGCAACATCACCTGTCCAATAGGGCTTCTAACTCAACCCCTCAGTGATAATGCTCCTGAAAGCAGTTTCACCCTTCTCTGTTCTCTGACAGGCAACATCACCTGTCCAATAGGGCTTCTAGCTCAACCCCTCAGTGATAATGCTCCTGAAAGCAGTATCACCCTTCTCTGTTCTCTGACAGGCAACATCACCTGTCCAATAGGGCTTCTAGCTCAACCCCTCAGTGATAATGCTCCTGAAAGCAGTTTCACCCTTCTCTGTTCTCTGACAGGCAACATCACCTGTCCAATAGGGCTTCTAGCTCAACCCCTCAGTGATAATGCTCCTGAAAGCAGTATCACCCTTCTCTGTTCTCTGACAGGCAACATCACCTGTCCAATAGGGCTTCTAGCTCAACCCCTCAGTGATAATGCTCCTGAAAGCAGTATCACCCTTCTCTGTTCTCTGACAGGCAACATCACCTGTCCAATAGGGCTTCTAACTCAACCCCTCAGTGATAATGCTCCTGAAAGCAGTATCACCCTTCTCTGTTCTCTGACAGGCAACATCACCTGTCCAATAGGGCTTCTAACTCAACCCCTCAGTGATAATGCTCCTGAAAGCAGTATCACCCTTCTCTGTTCTCTGACAGGCAACATCACCTGTCCAATAGGGCTTCTAGCTCAACCCCTCAGTGATAATTCTCCTGAAAGCAGTATCACCCTTCTCTGTTCTCTGACAGGCAACATCACCTGTCCAATAGGGCTTCTAGCTCAACCCCTCAGTGATAATTCTCCTGAAAGCAGTATCACCCTTCTCTGTTCTCTGACAGGCAACATCACCTGTCCAATAGGGCTTCTAGCTCAACCCCTCAGTGATAATGCTCCTGAAAGCAGTTTCACCCTTCTCTGTTCTCTGACAGGCAACATCACCTGTCCAATAGGGCTTCTAACTCAACCCCTCAGTGATAATGCTCCTGAAAGCAGTTTCACCCTTCTCTGTTCTCTGACAGGCAACATCACCTGTCCAATAGGGCTTCTAGCTCAACCCCTCAGTGATAATGCTCCTGAAAGCAGTATCACCCTTCTCTGTTCTCTGACAGGCAACATCACCTGTCCAATAGGGCTTCTAGCTCAACCCCTCAGTGATAATGCTCCTGAAAGCAGTATCACCCTTCTCTGTTCTCTGACAGGCAACATCACCTGTCCAATAGGGCTTCTAGCTCAACCCCTCAGTGATAATGCTCCTGAAAGCAGTTTCACCCTTCTCTGTTCTCTGACAGGCAACATCACCTGTCCAATAGGGCTTCTAGCTCAACCCCTCAGTGATAATGCTCCTGAAAGCAGTATCACCCTTCTCTGTTCTCTGACAGGCAACATCACCTGTCCAATAGGGCTTCTAACTCAACCCCTCAGTGATAATGCTCCTGAAAGCAGTATCACCCTTCTCTGTTCTCTGACAGGCAACATCACCTGTCCAATAGGGCTTCTAGCTCAACCCCTCAGTGATAATTCTCCTGAAAGCAGTATCACCCTTCTCTGTTCTCTGACAGGCAACATCACCTGTCCAATAGGGCTTCTAGCTCAACCCCTCAGTGATAATTCTCCTGAAAGCAGTATCACCCTTCTCTGTTCTCTGACAGGCAACATCACCTGTCCAATAGGGCTTCTAGCTCAACCCCTCAGTGATAATGCTCCTGAAAGCAGTATCACCCTTCTCTGTTCTCTGACAGGCAACATCACCTGTCCAATAGGGCTTCTAACTCAACCCCTCAGTGATAATGCTCCTGAAAGCAGTATCACCCTTCTCTGTTCTCTGACAGGCAACATCACCTGTCCAATAGGGCTTCTAGCTCAACCCCTCAGTGATAATGCTCCTGAAAGCAGTATCACCCTTCTCTGTTCTCTGACAGGCAACATCACCTGTCCAATAGGGCTTCTAACTCAACCCCTCAGTGATAATGCTCCTGAAAGCAGTATCACCCTTCTCCGTTCTCTGACAGGCAACATCACCTGTCCAATAGGGCTTCTAGCTCAACCCCTCAGTGATAATGCTCCTGAAAGCAGTATCACCCTTCTCCGTTCTCTGACAGGCAACATCACCTGTCCAATAGGGCTTCTAACTCAACCCCTCAGTGATAATGCTCCTGAAAGCAGTATCACCCTTCTCCGTTCTCTGACAGGCAACATCACCTGTCCAATAGGGCTTCTAGCTCAACCCCTCAGTGATAATGCTCCTGAAAGCAGTATCACCCTTCTCCGTTCTCTGACAGGCAACATCACCTGTCCAATAGGGCTTCTAACTCAACCCCTCAGTGATAATGCTCCTGAAAGCAGTATCACCCTTCTCCGTTCTCTGACAGGCAACATCACCTGTCCAATAGGGCTTCTAACTCAACCCCTCAGTGATAATGCTCCTGAAAGCAGTATCACCCTTCTCCGTTCTCTGACAGGCAACATCACCTGTCCAATAGGGCTTCTAGCTCAACCCCTCAGTGATAATGCTCCTGAAAGCAGTATCACCCTTCTCTGTTCTCTGACAGGCAACATCACCTGTCCAATAGGGCTTCTAGCTCAACCCCTCAGTGATAATGCTCCTGAAAGCAGTTTCACCCTTCTCCGTTCTCTGACAGGCAACATTACCTGTCCAATAGGGCTTCTAGCTCAACCCCTCAGTGATAATGCTCCTGAAAGCAGTTTCACCCTTCTCTGTTCTCTGACAGGCAACATTACCTGTCCAATAGGGCTTCTAGCTCAACCCCTCAGTGATAATGCTCCTGAAAGCAGTTTCACCCTTCTCCGTTCTCTGACAGGCAACATCACCTGTCCAATAGGGCTTCTAGCTCAACCCCTCAGTGATAATGCTCCTGAAAGCAGTTTCACCCTTCTCTGTTCTCTGACAGGCAACATCACCTGTCCAATAGGGCTTCTAGCTCAACCCCTCAGTGATAATGCTCCTGAAAGCAGTATCACCCTTCTCTGTTCTCTGACAGGCAACATCACCTGTCCAATAGGGCTTCTAACTCAACCCCTCAGTGATAATGCTCCTGAAAGCAGTATCACCCTTCTCTGTTCTCTGACAGGCAACATCACCTGTCCAATAGGGCTTCTAACTCAACCCCTCAGTGATAATGCTCCTGAAAGCAGTATCACCCTTCTCTGTTCTCTGACAGGCAACATCACCTGTCCAATAGGGCTTCTAGCTCAACCCCTCAGTGATAATGCTCCTGAAAGCAGTATCACCCTTCTCTGTTCTCTGACAGGCAACATCACCTGTCCAATAGGGCTTCTAGCTCAACCCCTCAGTGATAATGCTCCTGAAAGCAGTATCACCCTTCTCTGTTCTCTGACAGGCAACATCACCTGTCCAATAGGGCTTCTAGCTCAACCCCTCAGTGATAATGCTCCTGAAAGCAGTATCACCCTTCTCTGTTCTCTGACAGGCAACATCACCTGTCCAATAGGGCTTCTAGCTCAACCCCTCAGTGATAATGCTCCTGAAAGCAGTATCACCCTTCTCTGTTCTCTGACAGGCAACATCACCTGTCCAATAGGGCTTCTAGCTCAACCCCTCAGTGATAATGCTCCTGAAAGCAGTTTCACCCTTCTCTGTTCTCTGACAGGCAACATCACCTGTCCAATAGGGCTTCTAGCTCAACCCCTCAGTGATAATGCTCCTGAAAGCAGTATCACCCTTCTCTGTTCTCTGACAGGCAACATCACCTGTCCAATAGGGCTTCTAGCTCAACCCCTCAGTGATAATGCTCCTGAAAGCAGTATCACCCTTCTCTGTTCTCTGACAGGCAACATCACCTGTCCAATAGGGCTTCTAGCTCAACCCCTCAGTGATAATGCTCCTGAAAGCAGTATCACCCTTCTCTGTTCTCTGACAGGCAACATCACCTGTCCAATAGGGCTTCTAGCTCAACCCCTCAGTGATAATGCTCCTGAAAGCAGTATCACCCTTCTCTGTTCTCTGACAGGCAACATCACCTGTCCAATAGGGCTTCTAGCTCAACCCCTCAGTGATAATGCTCCTGAAAGCAGTATCACCCTTCTCTGTTCTCTGACAGGCAACATCACCTGTCCAATAGGGCTTCTAGCTCAACCCCTCAGTGATAATGCTCCTGAAAGCAGTATCACCCTTCTCTGTTCTCTGGCAGGCAACATCACCTGTCCAATAGGGCTTCTAGCTCAACCCCTCAGTGATAATGCTCCTGAAAGCAGTATCACCCTTCTCTGTTCTCTGACAGGCAACATCACCTGTCCAATAGGGCTTCTAGCTCAACCCCTCAGTGATAATGCTCCTGAAAGCAGTATCACCCTTCTCTGTTCTCTGACAGGCAACATCACCTGTCCAATAGGGCTTCTAACTCAACCCCTCAGTGATAATGCTCCTGAAAGCAGTATCACCCTTCTCTGTTCTCTGACAGGCAACATCACCTGTTCAATAGGGCTTCTAGCTCAACCCCTCAGTGATAATGCTCCTGAAAGCAGTATCACCCTTCTCTGTTCTCTGACAGGCAACATCACCTGTCCAATAGGGCTTCTAGCTCAACCCCTCAGTGATAATGCTCCTGAAAGCAGTTTCACCCTTCTCTGTTCTCTGACAGGCAACATCACCTGTCCAATAGGGCTTCTAGCTCAACCCCTCAGTGATAATGCTCCTGAAAGCAGTTTCACCCTTCTCTGTTCTCTGACAGGCAACATCACCTGTCCAATAGGGCTTCTAGCTCAACCCCTCAGTGATAATGCTCCTGAAAGCAGTTTCACCCTTCTCTGTTCTCTGACAGGCAACATCACCTGTCCAATAGGGCTTCTAGCTCAACCCCTCAGTGATAATGCTCCTGAAAGCAGTTTCACCCTTCTCCGTTCTCTGACAGGCAACATCACCTGTCCAATAGGGCTTCTAGCTCAACCCCTCAGTGATAATGCTCCTGAAAGCAGTATCACCCTTCTCTGTTCTCTGACAGGCAACATCACCTGTCCAATAGGGCTTCTAGCTCAACCCCTCAGTGATAATGCTCCTGAAAGCAGTATCACCCTTCTCTGTTCTCTGGCAGGCAACATCACCTGTCCAATAGGGCTTCTAACTCAACCCCTCAGTGATAATGCTCCTGAAAGCAGTATCACCCTTCTCTGTTCTCTGACAGGCAACATCACCTGTTCAATAGGGCTTCTAGCTCAACCCCTCAGTGATAATGCTCCTGAAAGCAGTATCACCCTTCTCTGTTCTCTGACAGGCAACATCACCTGTCCAATAGGGCTTCTAACTCAACCCCTCAGTGATAATGCTCCTGAAAGCAGTATCACCCTTCTCCGTTCTCTGACAGGCAACATCACCTGTCCAATAGGGCTTCTAACTCAACCCCTCAGTGATAATGCTCCTGAAAGCAGTATCACCCTTCTCCGTTCTCTGACAGGCAACATCACCTGTCCAATAGGGCTTCTAACTCAACCCCTCAGTGATAATGCTCCTGAAAGCAGTATCACCCTTCTCCGTTCTCTGACAGGCAACATCACCTGTCCAATACGGCTTCTAACTCAACCCCTCTGTGATAATGCTCCTGAAAGCAGTATCACCCTTCTCTGTTCTCTGACAGGCAACATTACCTGTTTCCATTTCACATCAACTCTACAGAGAATGTTCCTGAAAATCCTCTGGCCACACTGTGTGTGTTTTAAAGGTGAAGTTTCTCATCAGTGTACAGTATGTTATGACAGTCTGTCTGTGGCCAGGTGAAGTTTCTCATCACTATACAGTAGGTTAGAACAGTCCGTGTATCCCAAATAGCACCCTGTTCCCTATAGAGTACTTCTCCTGACCAGAGCTCTATGGGGACACTCGCAGGCATGGATTAACACATGCATGCGCACGCACACAACCCCCGACCGCATACACACACCCCAACCACACACACCCCCCCCCCGACCACACACACCCACACCAATACCCCTCCCCCGACGACACAAACACCCCGACCACACAAACACCCCGACCACATACTGTGCACACACACTGGAGGACTGCAGCTCCTCCTCCTACATAACATTACATCGATGACTCCTTCTGGAAGTTCCCTTTGAAGAAGCGAGATGATATTGGATCAGCAACATAGTCAATATCTAATTACCTTTATCAAAGGGAGGCTTTGCTCTGGTCTTTAACCGGGGATTCAACACTAATTAAACAGGATCTTCAGAGACGGTACAGGGCCTCGTTCAGTCCAGCCATCTTTATCCAGCCAGACCTATTCATTAACTCTCAAGGTCCTTAAAGGATCCATTCAGTCCTCCGGAGGAGAGCCTGGAACAAAACAACAGCAAAGGAGAACTGATGTTCATTTATGTGGAACACTGAAGTTATGACTTCAGGCCTTTTTTACCCTTCTGAGTTTTTCCTGCACTCAATCTACAATCACTCACTCTGTCTTCACCCTCTCTTCTCACCTGCTCTCTCCCTCTCTCCCCGTCTCCCCCTGGGCAGGGGAGAGGAATCATTCCCAGGACCTGGCAGTGGGGAGTGATGGATGGGTGAGACGAAGTCCTTACAGACCCTGGATCAATGATCACCCCCCCCCCCCCCCCAGACTCCCTCTAACACACCCCCCCCCCACCCCCCCCCCCCCAAACCCTCTGACCAATCATAATCACTCCAGCCAATGAATGAGAAAGATTCATCTGGTAGAAACAATGAAACATTTAGAATCCCGCAGAACATTTAGAATGATACGGAACATTTAGGACCCTGTGGAACATTTAGAACACTACAGGACATTTAGAACACTGTGGAACATTTAGAACCCTACGGAACATTTAGAATACTACGGAACATTTAGAATAATACGGAACATTCAGAATACTACAGAATATTTAGAATTCTACAGAACATTTAGAATACTACAGAACATTTAGAATAATACAGGACATTTAGAATACTACAGACCATTTAGAACCCTAAGGAACATTTAGAATGCTACAGAACATTTAGAATACTACATAACATTTAGAATACTACAGAACATTTAGAACCCTACGGAACATTTAGAATGCTACAGAACATTTAGAACCCTACGGAACATTTAGAATCCTGCAGAACATTTAGAATACTACAGAACATTTAGAATAATACAGGACATTTAGAATACTACAGACCATTTAGAACCCTAAGGAACATTTAGAATGCTACAGAACATTTAGAATACTACATAACATTTAGAATACTGCAGAACATTTAGAATACTACAGAATATTTAGAATACTACATAACATTTAGAATACTGCAGAACATTTAGAATACTACAGAATATTTAGAATTCTACAGAACATTTAGAATACTACAGAACATTTAGAATAATACAGGACATTTAGAATACTACAGACCATTTAGAACCCTAAGGAACATTTAGAATGCTACAGAACATTTAGAACCCTACGGAACATTTAGAATGCTACAGAACATTTAGAACCCTACGGAACATTTAGAATACTGCAGAACATTTAGAATACTGCAGAACATTTAGAATACTACAGGACATTTAGAATACTACATAACATTTAGAATACTACATAACATTTAGAATACTGCAGAACATTTAGAATACTACAGAATATTTAGAATACTACATAACATTTAGAATACTGCAGAACATTTAGAATACTACAGAATATTTAGAATTCTACAGAACATTTAGAATACTACAGAACATTTAGAATAATACAGGACATTTAGAATACTACAGACCATTTAGAACCCTAAGGAACATTTAGAATGCTACAGAACATTTAGAACCCTACGGAACATTTAGAATGCTACAGAACATTTAGAACCCTACGGAACATTTAGAATACTGCAGAACATTTAGAATACTGCAGAACATTTAGAATACTACAGGACATTTAGAATACTACATAACATTTAGAATACTAGATAACATTTAGAATACTGCAGAACATTTAGAATACTACATAACATTTAGAATACTGCAGAACATTTAGAATACTGCAGAACGTTTAGAATACTACAGAATATTTAGAATACTACATAACATTTAGAATACTACATAACATTTAGAATATTACAGAACATTTAGAATAATACATAACATTTAGAATACTGCAGAACATTTAGAATACTACATAACATTTAGAATACTGCAGAACATTTAGAATACTACAGAATATTTAGAATTCTACAGAACATTTAGAATACTACAGAACATTTAGAATAATACAGGACATTTAGAATACTACAGACCATTTAGAACCCTAAGGAACATTTAGAATGCTACAGAACATTTAGAACCCTACGGAACATTTAGAATGCTACAGAACATTTAGAACCCTACGGAACATTTAGAATACTGCAGAACATTTAGAATACTGCAGAACATTTAGAATACTACAGGACATTTAGAATACTACATAACATTTAGAATACTAGATAACATTTAGAATACTGCAGAACATTTAGAATACTACATAACATTTAGAATACTGCAGAACATTTAGAATACTGCAGAACATTTAGAATACTACAGAATATTTAGAATACTACATAACATTTAGAATACTACAGAACATTTAGAACCCTACGGAACATTTAGAATGCTACAGAACATTTAGAACCCTACGGAACATTTAGAATACTGAAGAACATTTAGAATACTGCAGAACATTTAGAATACTACAGGACATTTAGAATACTACATAACATTTAGAATACTAGATAACATTTAGAATACTGCAGAACATTTAGAATACTACATAACATTTAGAATACTGCAGAACATTTAGAATACTGCAGAACATTTAGAATACTACAGAATATTTAGAATACTACATAACATTTAGAATACTGCAGAACGTTTAGAATACTACAGAATATTTAGAATACTACATAACATTTAGAATACTACATAACATTTAGAATATTACAGAACATTTAGAATAATACATAACATTTAGAATACTGCAGAACATTTAGAATACTACATAACATTTAGAATACTGCAGAACATTTAGAATACTGCAGAACATTTAGAATACTACAGAACATTTAGAATACTACAGAACATTTAGAATACTACATAACATTTAGAATATTACATAACATTTAGAATACTGCAGAACATTTAGAATACTACAGAACATTTAGAATACTACAGAACATTTAGAATAATACATAACATTTAGAATACTGCAGAACATTTAGAATCCTACAGAACATTTAGAATACTGCAGAACATTTAGAATACTACAGAACATTTAGAATGCTACAGAACATTTAGAATGCTACAGAACATTTAGAATACTACATAACATTTAGAATACTGCAGAACATTTAGAATACTACAGAATATTTAGAATACTACAGAACATTCAGAATACTACAGAACATTTAGAATACTACAGAATTTTTATAATACTGCAGAACATTTAGAATACTACAGAACATTTATAATACTACAGAACATTTAGAATACTACAGAACATTTAGAATACTACAGAACATTTAGAATACTGCAGAATATTTAGAACTCTCTGGACAATGGCATTCCATTTCATCTGCAGTTCCACTCCTAGACCCAGAGGGTATAAAGTCAGTGAGCATAATAACAGATACCCATACCATAGCCACACCCCTCAGTTACAGTAAACCATCTCCATCCCACATTTTATTCCTTCCATTATTTGTAAATAAGACACTCTTACTTCCAGAAAAATCCTTGGCTTTAAGTGCCAAAGAAAAATGTTCAGGGTGGAAATATTTGTCCCCCTTGTGAACCAGTCCACATTGATTAGACTAAGAGGTATTCTAGGGAGAGGAATTGGTGGCTACCTAATGGGGTAAATGTCTCTGCAACTAAGTGCTGTTTATCGTCGCCCGGGAGAAAGCCATTTCCATCTGAAGTTAATTGCCTGCATATTTTCCCCACTCTGATCTCATTTTCATTCCTTATGGCCAGACTAGCACGCACACACACACACACGCACATACACACACACACACACTCAGTCATTACAACTAAGTAACCAAACATGAAGGCTCCGGCGACAAACTTGTTTTGAAAGGCAAATTAGATTTTAATTACTCTTTCTGCTGCCATTCAAATAGAAACTTACGGCTTCATTTAAGAATAATTTGAATAATAATGATTTACGTCCGACCCCCCCCCCCACAAAAAAAAAAACTAGGCCACAGTGACCGGATACAAAATCCCAAATGTAATATTAATATTAATGATCAACAGCTGTTGGTCCAGGTGGCTAGATTACATAAAGGAGAACGTGGAGGAACACAGTAGGTGGTGAAGAAGCATCCATTGTAATATCACAAGCACCTGCAGAAGGCCACCTTTCAGAGACTGGAGTAAAGAATGGAGCCACACCAAGAGGAAAATGACACTACAATAATGGCCGCCATTTATCATTGAATGTCCATTATTCGCTCGGTCAAAAAAAAACACAGCTGTGTGTCGAATCTCAGGTAGTCTGCAGGTGACAACTAGGCCAGTGGCTACAGGACAGTGATGGTGTTGTCACAACCTCACTTAATATAGGTTAGGTACAGAGAGGACATACAACACCCAACCTCACTTAATATAGGTTAGGTACAGAGAGGACATACAACAGCCAACCTCACTTCATATAGGTTAGGTACAGAGAGGACATACAACACCCAACCTCACTTAATATAGGTTGGGTACAGAGAGGACATACAACAGCCAACCTCACTTCATATAGGTTAGGTACAGAGAGGACATACAACAGCCAACCTCACTTCATATAGGTTAGGTACAGAGAGGACATACAACACCCAACCTCACTTAATATAGGTTAGGTACAGAGAGGACATACAACAGCCAACCTCACTTCATATAGGTTAGGTACAGAGAGGACACACAACACCCAACCTCACTTAATATAGGTTAGGTACAGAGAGGACACACAACACCCAACCTCACTTAATATAGGGTAGGTACAGAGAGGACACACAACACCCAACCTCACTTAATATAGGTTAGGTACAGAGAGGACACACAACACCCAACCTCACTTAATATAGGGTAGGTACAGAGAGGACATACAACACCCAACCTCACTTAATATAGCTTAGGTACAGAGAGGACATACAACACCCAACCTCACGTAATATAGGTTAGGTACAGAGAGGACATACAACAGCCAACTGGGTAATACTTTATTTTAAGGATCCATTATAAACCAATCAGGAGCCATTTATAAAGTAGGTGTTCAACATGTATTAATCATTACTCGCACATTAATAAACCATTTAAGTGATCATTAGTAGAGTATTTTTTGCAGCCCCTAGTCTAAAGTGAGCTCTGTGTATGCTTTGTAAATGTACCAGTACCTGGTACGAGAACCAGCAAACAACAGGACGTTTAAACGAATATATACACAGGTGTGAATTACTAGGTTACTAACACTAACGTGGGAGTAATGATTAATACATGGTGGACAAACTATTATAAATGTTTATAAAGGCCTTATGAATTGTTTATAAATGGTTTATAAATGGTTCATAAATGAATTATACTGGGTTTAGAAATGTTATAAATGTTTATAAATGGTTTGTAAATGCCTTAAATGTCATAAATGTTTATATATGGTTTATAAATGTTTATAAATGTTTATAAATGCATTTTAAATGGTTTATGAATGGTCTAAAAATGCCTTCTGAATAGTTTGTAAATTCCTTAAAAATGGTTTATAGGTGGCGCAGTGGTTAAGGGAGCGCCAGCTGTGCCACCAGAGACTCTGGGTTCGGGCCCAGGCTCTGTCGTAACCGGCCGCGACCGGGAGGTCCGTGGGGCGACGCACAATTGGCCTAACGTCGTCCGGGTTAGGGAGGGTTTGGCCGGTAGGGATATCCTTGTCTCATCGCGCACCAGCGACTCCTGTGGCGAGCCGGGTGCAGTGCACGCTAACCAAGGTTGCCAGGTGCATGGTGTTTCCTCCGACACATTGGTGCGGCTGGCTTCTGGGTTGGATGCGCGCTGTGTTAAGAAGCAGTGCGGCTTGGTTGGGTTGTGTATCGGAGGACGCATGACTTTCAACCTTCGAGTTGTAGCGATGAAACAAGACAGTAGCTACTAACAATTGGATAAGGGGTCATATAAAAAAAAAAAAAAAGGTTTATAAATACCTTACGAATGCTGTAACATGTCTGGTTAAAACATACTGTAACATGTCTTGTTGAAACATACTGTAACATGTCTGGTTAAAACATACTGTAACATGTCTGGTTAAAACATACTGTAACATGTCTGGTTATAACATACTGTAACATGTCTGGTTAAAACATACTGTAACATGTCTGGTTAAAACATACTGTAACATGTCTGGTTAAAACATACTGTAACATGTCTGGTTATAACATACTGTAACATGTCTGGTTATAACATACTGTAACATGTCTTGTTAAAACATACTGTAACATGTCTGGTTAAAACATACTGTAACATGTCTGGTTAAAACATACTGTAAAATGTCTGGTTAAAACATACTGTAACATGTCTAGTTAAAACATACTGTAACATGTCTGGTTAAAACATACTGTAACATGTCTGGTTAAAACATACTGTAACATGTCTTGTTGAAACATACTGTAACATGTCTGGTTAAAACATACTGTAACATGTCTGGTTAAAACATACTGTAACATGTCTGGTTAAACATACTGTAACATGTCTGGTTAAAACATACTGTAACATGTCTTGTTGAAACATACTGTAACATGTCTTGTTAAAACATACTGTATGTAACATGTCTTGTTATAACATACTGTATGTAACATGTCTTGTTGAAACATACTGTAACATGTCTTGTTGAAACATACTGTAACATGTCTGGTTAAAACATACTGTAACATGTCTTGTTGAAACATACTGTAACATGTCTTGTTAAAACATACTGTATGTAACATGTCTTGTTATAACATACTGTATGTAACATGTCTTGTTGAAACATACTGTAACATGTCTTGTTGAAACATACTGTAACATGTCTTGTTGAAACATACTGTAACATGTCTTGTTATAACATACTGTAACATGTCTGGTTAAAACATACTGTAACATGTCTTGTTGAAACATACTGTAACATGTCTTGTTATAACATACTGTAACATGTCTGGTTAAAACATACTGTAACATGTCTGGTTAAAACATACTGTAACATGTCTGGTTAAAACATACTGTATGTAACATGTCTTGTTATAACATACTGTAACATGTCTTGTTAAAACATACTGTATGTAACATGTCTTGTTATAACATACTGTAACATGTCTGGTTAAAACATACTGTAACATGTCTTGTTGAAACATACTGTAACATGTCTTGTTATAACATACTGTAACATGTCTTGTTATAACATACTGTAACATGTCTGGTTAAAACATACTGTATGTAACATGTCTTGTTAAACATACTGTAACATGTCTTGTTAAAACATACCGTAACATGTCTTGTTGAAACATACTGTAACATGTCTTGTTATAACATACTGTAACATGTCTTGTTATAACATACTGTAACATGTCTTGTTAAACATACTGAATGTAACATGTCTTGTTAAAACATACTGTAACATGTCTTGTTGAAACATACTGTAACATGTCTTGTTATAACATACTGTATGTAACATGTCTTGTTAAACATACTGAATGTAACATGTCTTGTTAAAACATACTGTAACATGTCTTGTTGAAACATACTGTAACATGTCTTGTTATAACATACTGTATGTAACATGTCTTGTTAAACATACTGAATGTAACATGTCTTGTTAAAACATACTGTATGTAACATGTCTTGTTAAAACATACTGTATGTAACATGTCTTGTTAAAACATACTGTATGTAACATGTCTTGTTGAAACATACTGTAACATGTCTTGTTATAACATACTGTATGTAACATGTCTTGTTAAACATACTGAATGTAACATGTATTGTTAAAACATACTGTATGTAACATGTCTTGTTAAAACATACTGTATGTAACATGTCTTGTTGAAACATACTGTAACATGTCTTGTTATAACATACTGTATGTAACATGTCTTGTTAAACATACTGAATGTAACATGTATTGTTAAAACATACTGTATGTAACATGTCTTGTTAAAACATACTGTAACATGTCTTGTTAAACATACTGAATGTAACATGTCTTGTTAAACATACTGTAACATGTCTTGTTAAACATACTGAATGTAACATGTCTTGTTAAAACATACTGTAACATGTCTTGTTGAAACATACTGTAACATGTCTGGTTAAACATACTGTAACATGTCTTGTTATAACATACTGTAACATGTCTTGTTATAACATACTGTAACATGTCTGGTTAAAACATACTGTATGTAACATGTCTGGTTAAAACATACTGTAACATGTCTGGTTAAAACATACTGTATGTAACATGTCTTGTCAAGTCATATCCACATACGTGTTTCAGTACCACATGAGGAAATGGGAGACCATGCCCAAGCGGTGTGGGTACTATAAGGAACATCTGTGCCTCTATGTTTCCTGACAGGCAGGCTAGAGTTCCCCTGTGTACAGGATGCAACACCATTGCTGGGAGAATGACGGTGTAGTTGTGACTGTCTATAACGTGCTACCATAGTATTACCATGTTATTACCGTGCTGCCCTACAGATACATGGACTTGAAATCACTGGCCACTTTAATAATGTGTTACATATTTTGGCATTACTCATGTCTTATACTGTCTTATACTGTATCCTATCCTATTCTACTGTATCTTAGTCTATGTCGCTCTGACATCGCTCGTCCAAATATTTATATATTCTTAATTTTTATTTTTTTTATTTTTTTTATTTAACTAGGCAAGTCAGTTAAGAACAAATTCTTATTTTCAATGACGGCCTAGTGGGTAGTGGGTTAACTGGTCTAGGAACAGTGGGTAATGAGTAATGCCAAAATATGTAAATAAAGTGGCCAGTGATTTCAAGTCTATGTATCTGTAGGGCAGCACGGTAACAACATGGTAATACGGTGTAGCACGTTATACAACTACACCGTCATTCTCCCAGCAATGGTGTTGCATCCTGTACACAGGGGAACTCTAGCCAGATGTTCCTTATAGTACCCACACCGCTTGGGCATGGTCTCCCATTTCCTCATGTGGTACTGAAACACGTATGTGGATATGACTTGACAAGACATGTTACATACAGTATGTTTTAACCAGACATGTTACAGTATGTTTTAACCAGACATGTTACATACAGTATGTTTTAACCAGACATGCCTGTTCAGGGGCAGAACGACATATTTGTATCTGGTCAGCTCTGGGATTTGAACTTGCAACCTTCCGGTTACTAGTCCAACGCTCTGACCACTAGGCTACCCTGCCTCTGACCACTAGGCTACCTGCCTCTAACCACTAGGCTACCCTGCCTCTAACCACTAGGCTACCCTGCCTCTAACCACTAGGCTACCCTGCCTCTAACCACTAGGCTACCCTGCCTCTAACCACTAGGCTACCTGCCTCTAACCATTAATCTACCTGCCTCTAACCACTAGGCTACCTGCATCTAACCACTAGGCCACCTACCTCTAACCACTAGGCTACCCTGCCTCTAACCACTAGGCTACCTGCCTCTAACCACTAGGCTACCCTGCCTCTAACCACTAGGCTACCCTGCCGCCCCTGTTGATGGTGATACCAGCCCTGGTGTTGCTAGTATTAACAGCCCCGGTGTTGCTAGTGATAACAGCCCCGGTGTTGATGGTGATACCAGCCCTGGTGTTGATGGTGATACCAGCCCTGGTGTTGATGGTGATAACAGCCCTGGTGTTGCTAGTGATAACAGCCCTGGTGTTGCTAGTGATAACAGCCCTGGTGTTGATGGTGATACCAGCCCTGGTGTTGATGGTGATACCAGCCCTGGTGTTGATGGTGATAACAGCCCTGGTGTTGCTAGTGATAACAGCCCTGGTGTTGCTAGTGATAACAGCCCCGGTGTTGATGGTGATACCAGCCCTGGTGTTGATGGTGATAACAGGTCCACCACCGCACAGACACAAAAAAGCAATGATGGATCACGTCATCACAATCTCTCAGCCCTTTGCAGTTCCTAGATGATGTATGAGGTAGCAATATGAAGAGGGAGAGAGAGAGATAGATCAAAAGAGAGAGAGAGTGTGTCTGTTACTGCCCAGCAGTAGGGAGACAGATGGAGTGTGGTGTAGTAGTTCAGAATAATGGAGTGGGGTGTAGTAGTAGTTCAGAATGATGGAGCAGGGTGTGGTAGTTCAGAATAATGGACTGTGGTGTAGTAGTAGTTCAGAATGATGGAGCAGGGTGTAGTAGTTCAGAATGATGGAGCAGGGTATAGTAGTAGTTCAGAATGATGGAGCAGGGTGTAGTAGTTCAGAATAATGGAGCGTGTTGGTGTAGTAGTTCAGAATGATGGAGCAGGGTGTAGTAGTAGTTCAGAATAATGGAGTGTGGTGTAGTAGTAGTTCAGAATGATGGAGTAGGGTGTAGTAGTTCAGAATAATGGAGTGTGGTGTAGTAGTTCAGAATAATGGAGCAGGGTGTTGTAGTTCAGAATAATGGAGCAGGGTGTAGTAGTAGTTCAGAATAATGGAGCAGGGTGTAGTAGTTCAGAATAATGGAGCAGGGTGTTGTAGTTCAGAATAATGGAGCAGGGTGTAGTATTTCAGAATAATGGAGTGTGGTGTTGTAGTTCAGAATAATGGAGCAGGGTGTTGTAGTTCAGAATAATGGAGCAGGGTGTAGTAGTAGTTCAGAATGACGGAGCAGGGTGTAGTATTTCAGAATAATGGAGCGTGGTGTTGTAGTTCAGAATAATGGAGCAGGTTGTTGTAGTTCAGAATGATGGAGCAGGGTGTAGTAGTAGTTCAGAATGATGGAGCAGGGTGTAGTATTTCAGAATAATGGAGCGTGGTGTTGTAGTTCAGAATAATGGAGCTTGGTGTTGTAGTTCAGAATAATGGAGCAGGGTGTTGTAGTTCAGAATAATGGAGCAGGGTGTAGTAGTTCAGAATAATGGAGCAGGGTGTTGTAGTTCAGAATAATGGAGCAGGGTGTAGTAGTTCAGAATAATGGAGCAGGGTGTTGTAGTTCAGAATAATGGAGCAGGGTGTTGTAGTTCAGAATAATGGAGCAGGGTGTAGTAGTTCAGAATAATGGAGCGTGGTGTAGTTCAGAATAATGGAGCAGGGTGTTGTAGTTCAGAATAATGGAGCGTGGTGTAGTTCAGAATAATGGAGCAGGGTGTTGTAGTTCAGAATAATGGAGCAGGGTGTAGTAGTTCAGAATAATGGAGCAGGGTGTAGTAGTTCAGAATAATGGAGCAGGGGAGCAGGATGTAGTAGTTCAGAATAATGGAGCAGGGTGTTGTAGTTCAGAATAATGGAGCAGGGTGTAGTAGTAGTTCAGAATGACGGAGCAGGGTGTAGTATTTCAGAATAATGGAGCGTGGTGTTGTAATTCAGAATAATGGAGCAGGTTGTTGTAGTTCAGAATGATGGAGCAGGGTGTAGTAGTAGTTCAGAATGATGGAGCAGGGTGTAGTATTTCAGAATAATGGAGCGTGGTGTTGTAGTTCAGAATAATGGAGCTTGGTGTTGTAGTTCAGAATAATGGAGCAGGGTGTTGTAGTTCAGAATAATGGAGCAGGGTGTAGTAGTTCAGAATAATGGAGCAGGGTGTTGTAGTTCAGAATAATGGAGCAGGGTGTAGTAGTTCAGAATAATGGAGCAGGGTGTTGTAGTTCAGAATAATGGAGCAGGGTGTTGTAGTTCAGAATAATGGAGCAGGGTGTAGTAGTTCAGAATAATGGAGCGTGGTGTAGTTCAGAATAATGGAGCAGGGTGTTGTAGTTCAGAATAATGGAGTGTGGTGCAGTTCAGAATAATGGAGCAGGGTGTTGTAGTTCAGAATAATGGAGCAGGGTGTAGTAGTTCAGAATAATGGAGCAGGGTGTAGTAGTTCAGAATAATGGAGCAGGGTGTTGTAGTTCAGAATAATGGAGCAGGGTGTAGTAGTAGTTCCAAATAATGGAGCAGGGTGTAGTAGTTCAGAATAATGGAGCAGGGTGTAGTAGTATTTCAGAATAATGGAGCAGGTTGTTGTAGTTCAGAATAATGGAGCGTGGTGTTGTAGTTCAGAATAATGGAGCAGGGTGTTGTAGTTCAGAATAATGGAGCAGGGTGTTGTAGTTCAGAATAATGGAGCGTGGTGTAGTAGTTCAGAATAATGGAGCAGGGTGTTGTAGTTCAGAATAATGGAGCGTGGTGTTGTAGTTCAGAATAATGGAGCAGGGTGTAGTAGTTCAGAATAATGGAGCGTGGTGTAGTAGTTCAGAATAATGGAGCAGGGTGTTGTAGTTCAGAATAATGGAGCGTGGTGTTGTAGTTCAGAATAATGGAGCAGGGTGTAGTAGTTCAGAATAATGGAGCGTGGTGTTGTAGTTCAGAATAATGGAGCAGGGTGTTGTAGTTCAGAATAATGGAGCGTGGTGTTGTAGTTCAGAATAATGGAGCAGGGTGTAGTAGTTCAGAATAATGGAGCGTGGTGTTGTAGTTCAGAATAATGGAGCGTGTTGTTGTAGTTCAGAATAATGGAGCAGGGTGTTGTAGTTCAGAATAATGGAGCAGGGTGTTGTAGTTCAGAATAATGGAGCGTGGTGTAGTAGTTCAGAATAATGGAGCAGGTTGTTGTAGTTCAGAATAATGGAGCGTGGTGTTGTAGTTCAGAATAATGGAGCAGGGTGTAGTAGTTCAGAATAATGGAGCAGGGTGTAGTAGTAGTTCAGAATAATGGAGCATGGTGTAGTTCAGAATAATGGAGCAGGGTGTTGTAGTTCAGAATAATGGAGCAGGGTGTAGTTCAGAATAATGGAGCAGGTTGTAGTAGTTCAGAATAATGGAGCAGGGTGTAGTAGTTCAGAATAATGGAGCAGGGTGTAGTAGTAGTTCAGAATAATGGAGCGTGGTGTAGTTCAGAATAATGGAGCAGGGTGTTGTAGTTCAGAATAATGGAGCAGGGTGTAGTAGTTCAGAATAATGGAGCAGGGTGGTGTAGTAGTTCAGAATAATGGAGCAGGGTGTAGTTCAGAATAATGGAGCAGGGTGTAGTAGTTCAGAATAATGGAGCGTGGTGTAGTAGTTCAGAATAATGGAGCGTGGTGTAGTTCAGAATAATGGAGCAGGGTGTAGTAGTTCAGAATAATGGAGCAGGGTGTAGTAGTTCAGAATAATGGAGCAGGTTGTAGTATTTCAGAATAATAGAGCAGGGTGTAGTAGTAGTTCAGAATAATAGAGCAGGGTGTAGTAGTAGTTCAGAATAATGGAGCGTGGTTTAGTTCAGAATAATGGATCAAGCATTTCTAAAGATATTTTCCTTTGGATCTATCACCCCCAGACAGCTGGAATGATCTCTGTTATACAATTCTGAGGCCTTGGTCTTCTTGGATAAGTCAGAAACTATAAACCAAGCCGTGTTGCTATTTGGGGAAAACATGAGAGAGACAACAAAAGCATCCATATCCCTGCAGTTCTTATTGTCTCCATCAATTACCAATCAGTAAACACCTGTTGTGTCGACCAGGGCTTGCAATTGATCCCCTCCTCTTCTCTCTCAAAGGTCAGGTCCTCAGAGGAGCGTGACTCTCCCTGACTCTCAGAGGAAAGGAAGGAGCGTGATTCTCCCTAACTCTCAGAGGGAAGGAAGGAGAGTGACTCTCCCTAACTCTCGGAGGGAAGGAAGGAGAGTGACTCTCCCTAACTCTCAGAGGGAAGGAAGGAGAGTGACTCTCCCTAACTCTCAGAGGGAAGGAAGGAGAGTGACTCTCCCTAACTCTCAGAGGGAAGGAAGGAGAGTGACTCTCCCTAACTCTCAGAGGGAAGGAAGGAGAGTGACTCTCCCTAACTCTCAGAGGGAAGGAAGGAGAGTGACTCTCCCTAACTCCCAGAGGGAAGGAAGGAGAGTGACTCTCCCTAACTCTCAGAGGGAAGGAAGGAGAGTGACTCTCCCTAACTCTCAGAGGGAAGGAAGGAGAGTGACTCTCCCTAACTCTCAGAGGGAAGGAAGGAGAGTGACTGTCCCTAACACTCAGAGGGAAGGAAGGAGCGTGATTCTCCCTAACTCTCAGAGGGAAGGAAGGAGAGTGACTGTCCCTAACTCTCAGATGGAAGGAAGGAGAGTGACTCTCCCTAACTCTCAGAGGGAAGGAAGGAGAGTGACTCTCCCTAACTCTCAGAGGGAAGGAAGGAGAGTGACTCTCCCTAACTCTCAGAGGGAAGGAAGGAGAGTGACTGTCCCTAACACTCAGAGGGAAGGAAGGAGCGTGATTCTCCCTAACTCTCAGAGGGAAGGAAGGAGAGTGACTGTCCCTAACTCTCAGATGGAAGGAAGGAGAGTGACTCTCCCTAACTCTCAGAGGGAAGGAAGGAGAGTGACTCTCCCTAACTCTCAGAGGGAAGGAAGGAGAGTGACTCTCCCTAACTCTCAGAGGGAAGGAAGGAGAGTGACTGTCCCTAACACTCAGAGGGAAGGAAGGAGCGTGATTCTCCCTAACTCTCAGAGGGAGGGAAGGAGAGTGACTGTCCCTAACTCTCAGAGGGAAGGAAGGAGAGTGACTCTCCCTAACTCTCAGAGGGAAGGAAGGAGAGTGACTCTCCCTAACTCCCAGAGGGAAGGAAGGAGAGTGACTCACCCTAACTCCCAGAGGGAAGGAAGGAGAGTGACTCTCCCTAACTCTCAGAGGGAAGGAAGGAGAGAGACTGTCCCTAACTCTCAGAGGGAAGGAAGGAGAGTGGCTGTCCCTAACTCTCAGAGGGAAGGAAGGAGAGTGACTCTCCCTAACTCTCAGAGGGAAGCCTCTTCTCACACTCCATTATTCTCATGGCTGTTTTCATGCGCCCTATAAACTTTCTGCGACACCTGCTTATAGCCATCCGGGCAGAGGCTGACGCTGAGGCAGAGGCAGAGGCAGAGGCAGAGGGATTGAAGGAGTTCTGATAAGTGGTTTATTTCCCTCGTCTTGTTTCTAATGCCCAAACTCAAGAGAGTTAAGCCAGACAACAAAGCAAGGCAGATAAGGGGGCTCCATTTTAAATCTGTTTCATATATTTGTGATGTAAATATGAATGTGTTCTGATTGTGTTGCTCACAGCTGCTGATGACACAATACTTCATATGTATTTAGTTGGTTTAAATCGGATGAATTTCTCTGTGGGTAGTTTTCTCTTCGGTTCCGGCTTTGGGATGCGTCTCTCTGTGGGTATCTTTGTTCTCAGCTTGGCTTTGGGATGCGTCTCTCTGTGGGTATCTTTTGTTCTCAGCTCGGCTTTGGGAAAGTTGAGACTTCTTACTTGTATCATACATGTTTATGCTAATACGGCGGTTGGGATCTTTTGAAGATCACACGTTGACACCGAGTTTGATGCTCACGCTGCATATCTCTACAGGCGGGGGGGAAAGACTGCAGCTGATTGGCCCACGTTCAACCTTTTTTCATTCTCTCGTTTTACAGTACGAGCAGGTGCCACTCAGAATTACAACGTGAAGAGCAGGAGCCTCACACTGGGGAAATATGAACTTGTTTACGTGGTGTGAATGATAAATCAGAGGATATCTGTCACGTTCTGACCTTAGTTCCTTTGTGATGTCTTTGTTTTAGTATTGGTCAGGGCGTGAGTTGGGGTGGGTTGTCTATGTTCTTTTTGTCTATCATTTGGGATTTCTGTGTTTGGCCTGGTATGGTTCTCAATCAGAGGCAGCTGTCAATCGGTTGTCCTGATTGAGAACCATACTCAGGTAGCCTGTTTTCACCTTTGAGTGCTGGGTGATGGGTGATTGTGGGTGATTGTGGGTGATTGTGGGTGATTGTGGGTGGTTGTGGGTGATGGGGGATTGTGGGTGATTGTTTCCTGTGTTGTGTTTTCACCGTACAGGACTGTTTCGTTTCGTTCTCGTTATTTAGTTTTTTTTTGTGTTCACGGTAATAAATTATCAATATGGACACTTACCACGCTGCGCTTTGGTCCTCCTCTTCTTCCACCACAGACGATCGTTACAATACCACTACACATTTACAGGTGCAGATACGAGCCAGCTTGATTACACCCTGGGAAGAGACGCGGTGATTATTTAACATGACTGAATGATATCCCATACTACACATTAGGCATGGTGAACACAGTG
This sequence comes from Oncorhynchus clarkii lewisi, assembly GCF_045791955.1. Classification (NCBI taxonomy): domain Eukaryota; kingdom Metazoa; phylum Chordata; class Actinopteri; order Salmoniformes; family Salmonidae; genus Oncorhynchus; species Oncorhynchus clarkii. The sequence continues at coordinate 183,095 of NW_027258039.1, forward strand.
TGACATGAGATTGCTATTTTCCTTTATGATGAAGTCTCCACGTTGTAGCCTGCGTCTTCCTCATCCTCTGGACAGGCACTGGCCCTTTTCACCCGGGAGGGTAACCGGGGTCATGTCCCTGATGGGTTCCAGGAGAGAGTCATCTGACCAGAGTGGATGAGGAGCAGCAGGCCCAGAATCTCACCTCATTCTGCCTGCACAGATGACATGCTCATTATAACCATAGCAGCCACAGGAAGTAGTTTGGAGGTGGGGGAGCTATGGGGGGGGGGGGGGGCTACATCCCTCGGCTGTGATTATAACTACACCGATGTGAACCTTGAGAAGTAAGAAGCGTAACTTGGTAGTCCTACGGGGAACATTTATAAACCTATTTTAAAGAAACCACTTTTAAAGCGCTCTATACAGCATGCTGATGTGTTTCCTGGTGTTGCAGAGATCTGATACTATGTGCCCCAATGAGGAATCATAGAAGGGGGTGGCCAATCATAGAAGGAATAACTAGTTAGGACATACTGGGTAGTGCTAGGAGGGAGATAAATGCTCTGTGTGCTGTTAGGAGATACTGGGTAGTGGTAGGAGGGAGATAAACTCTGTAATATGTTAGGAGATACTGGGTAGTGGTAGGAGGGAGATAAACTCTGTAATATGTTAGGAGATACTGGGTAGTGGTAGGAGGGAGATTCACTCTCTGTAATATGTTAGGAGATACTGGGTAGTGGTAGGAGGGAGATAAACTCTGTAATATGTTAGGAGATACTGGGTAGTGGTAGGAGGGAGATAAACGCTCGGCAATATGTTAGGAGATACTGGGTAGTGGTAGGAGGGAGATAAATGCTCTGTAATATGTTAGGAGATACTGGGTAGAGGTAGGAGGGAGATAAACGCTCGGCAATATGTTAGGAGATACTGGGTAGTGGTAGGAGGGAGATTCACTCTCTGTAATATGTTAGGAGATACTGGGTAGTGGTAGGAGGGAGATAAACTCTGTAATATGTTAGGAGATACTGGGTAGTGGTAGGAGTGAGATAAACTCTGTAATATGTTAGGAGATACTGGGTAGTGGTAGGAGGGAGATTAACTCTCTGTAATATGTTAGGAGATACTGGGTAGTGGTAGGAGGGAGATAAACTCTGTAATATGTTAGGAGATACTGGGTAGTGGTAGGAGGGAGATAAACGCTCTGTAACATGTTAGGAGATACTGGGTAGTGGTAGGAGGGAGATAAACGCTCTGTAATATGTTAGGAGATACTGGGTAGTGGTAGGAGGGAGATAAACACTGTAAAATGTTAGGAGATACTGGGTAGTGGTAGGAGGGAGATAAACACTGTAATATGTTAGGAGATACTGGGTAGAGGTAGGGGGGAGATTCACTATCTGTAATATGTTAGGAGATACTGGGTAGTGGTAGGAGGGAGATAAACGCTCTGTAATATGTTAGGAGATACTGGGTAGTGGTAGGAGGGAGATTCACTCTCTGTAATATGTTAGGAGATACTGGGTAGTGGTAGGAGGGAGATAAACTCTGTAATATGTTAGGAGATACTGGTTAGTGGTAGGAGGGAGATTCACTCTGTAATATGTTAGGAGATACTGGGTAGTGGTAGGAGGGAGATAAACTCTCTGTAATATGTTAGGAGATACTGGGTAGAGGTAGGAGGGAGATAAACTCTCTGTAATATGTTAGGAGATACTGGGTAGTGGTAGGAGGGAGATAAACTCTGTAATATGTTAGGAGATACTGGGTAGTGGTAGGAGGGAGATAAACTCTCTGTAATATGTTAGGAGATACTGGGTAGTGGTAGGAGGGAGATAAACTCTCTGTAATATGTTAGGAGATACTGGGAAGTGGTAGGAGGGAGATAAACTCTGTAATATGTTAGGAGATACTGGGTAGTGGTAGGAGGGAGATACACTCTCTGTAATATGTTAGGAGATACTGGGTAGTGGTAGGAGGGAGATACACTCTCTGTAATATGTTAGGAGATACTGGGTAGTGGTAGGAGGGAGATAAACTCTCTGTAATATGTTAGGAGATACTGGGTAGTGGTAGGAGGGAGATAAACTCTGTAATATGTTAGGAGATACTGGGTAGTGGTAGGAGGGAGATTCACTCTGTAATATGTTAGGAGATACTGGGTAGTGGTAGGAGGGAGATTCACTCTCTGTGTGATGTTAGGAGATACTGGGTAGTGGTAGGAGGGAGATTCACTCTCTGTAATATGTTAGGAGATACTGGGTAGTGGTAGGAGGGAGATTCACTCTCTGTGTGATGTTAGGAGATACTGGGTAGAGGTAGGAGGGAGATTCACTCTGTAATATGTTAGGAGATACTGGGTAGAGGTAGGAGGGAGATAAATGCTCTGTAATATGTTAGGAGATACTGGGTAGTGGTAGGAGGGAGATTCACTCTCTGTAATATGTTAGGAGATACTGGGTAGTGGTAGGAGGGAGATAAATGCTCTGTAATATGTTAGGAGATACTGGGTAGTGGTAGGAGGAGATTCACTCTCTGTGTGATGTTAGGAGATACTGGGTAGTGGTAGGAGGGAGATTCACTCTCTGTAATATGTTAGGAGATACTGGGTAGTGGTAGGAGGGAGATAAACTCTCTGTAATATGTTAGGAGATACTGGGTAGTGGTAGGAGGGAGATAAATGCTCTGTAATATGTTAGGAGATACTGGGTAGTGGTAGGAGAGAGATAAACTCTGTAATATGTTAGGAGATACTGGGTAGTGGTAGGAGGGAGATAAACTCTGTAAAATGTTAGGAGATACTGGGTAGTGGTAGGAGGGAGATAAACTCTCTGTAATATGTTAGGAGATACTGGGTAGAGGTAGGAGGGAGATTCACTCTCTGTAAAATGTTAGGAGATACTGACTGGGTAGTGGTAGGAGGGAGATAAACTCTGTAATATGTTAGGAGATACTGGGTAGTGGTAGGAGGGAGATTCACTCTGTAAAATGTTAGGAGATACTGGGTAGTGGTAGGAGGGAGATAAACTCTGTAATATGTTAGGAGATACTGGGTAGTGGTAGGAGGGAGATAAACTCTGTAATATGTTAGGAGATACTGGGTAGTGGTAGGAGGGAGATAAACTCTCTGTAATATGTTAGGAGATACTGGGTAGAGGTAGGAGGGAGATAAACTCTGTAATATGTTAGGAGATACTGGGTAGTGGTAGGAGGGAGATAAACTCTCTGTATGACACATAGCTCTTTATACGGGGCTAACCGTGAGGGAGAAAACAGGTATTGTATCTATGCCCATGAGGCTGATTCCAACCTGAGTTAAGTGTGGATAAATGGAAGGTAATTCCCTTTTTATGCACTTTTCTCTCTACGCGTATTCTGACCATGAACTTAAGCATGAGAATAGCTATTAACCCGCTATTCATTTGGGTTGGAGATCAAAGAAATAAAGATTTTTTAGAGTTGTCTCTCCAGATACGCTGTGTTCTGACTTTGACTTCATTCCCTCCTAATTCCACCACCTTTACGCACCAGGAACCCATGAATAAGGTTAAGAGAACCTGCCAGTTCCAAGTGGAATAGACGGCTGAAAATAGATCTAAGTATATCATCTTCAATCTTAATTTACCACTGTTTAAGGCCACTCGAAGCTCTGTTGTCCATCGCTGATCATGTGTGACAATTAATACCTTTATGAATCTAGTTGATGATCTCTAAAATAAACCGTATGGCTTACTTCAGCAAGTAAAATGACCAACCCTTTTCCTCACACTTTCCTTTTGGTTCCTTGAGAATTGGTCCATCAAGACAAAATGGAAATGTAGTGGAGTCAGCTGCATAGCAAACAAAAACGATCTGTCTCTCTCTCTTTCCGTCTGTCTCTCTCTGTCTCTCTCTCTGCATCTGTCTCTCTCTCTGTGTCTGTCTCTTTCTCTCTCTCTCTCTCTCTCTTTCTCCGTCTGTCTCTCTCTCGCTCTCTCTCTCTCTCGGTCTGTCTCCGTCTGTCTCTCTGTATCTGTCTCTCTCTGTCTCTCTCCCTCCGTCTGTCTCTCCGTCTCTGTCTCTCTCTGTATCTGTCTCTCTCTCTCTCTGTCTGTCTGTCTGTCTGTCTCTCTCTCACTCTCTCCATCTGTCTCTCTCTCCCCCTGTCCCTCTCTCCCTATGTCTCTCTCTCTCTCTCCCTCTGTCTCTCTCTCTCTCTGTCCCTCTGTCTCTCTATCTGTCTCTCTCTCTCACACATAATGACAGACACAGTCAGGCAGCGTTGCGTTACTGTACAAAATAATTTATTTGTCAGCGTTAAAATCCCACTGCTGCTCTGCTCAAAACACAGAACAATATAGTCCCTCATTTAGAAAAAAAAAACATTTTTTAATACATCAAAACAACAACAAGAAAGGAAAAGATGGTGAAGGGCTGAAACTGTTTTCTTCTTGAGGTCTACAGTATCAAGGATTAGCCATAGAGGATATAAATAGCACTGACTTTTACACAGAAAATAAGAGCAATGGACTCCCCAGTAAACCCAATGGGGATTTGCTCCACCAGCCAAGTGTCAACAGTAAAAACTCATTATTATGTTCTATTCTTCATGAAACGAGTCCACAGAGTATTTCCAGCTAGCTGTTAGCATCGGCCTGTTAAGTTTACTGGGCTTTGCAGGGTAGCAACAAAACTAGGAATATCTGTCGGGAATATTGTAGCATATTTCCTCTGCTTTTGCTTAAAAACACGGGTTTCTGAGTGAAACTCTTTTATGAAGTAATTAGCGGCACATGAAAACCCAAGCATGACGTCTGACCAAAACAACGTAAGTTTCTACATGTCATCATTACTACACCGCGGCTCACACAGGCTGTATCCACTGGCTCTCAGTCCCATCAGCAACGTGGACCATTTTGCACACAGAATATCAACCTGCAACTCACAACAGTTTCATTTTTTATTTTCACTCAAACACCAAGACGGTATAATCCAAAAGGACACTCGGGTGCAACAAGCAAATATAAATGATGTAATTTAACGATAATCGATCAATAATCAATAGTGACTCCTTCGGGTTATGGGGGAGTCCCCCTTGTTCCTGCTTCCAACCTGCCTCCTGGGTTCTGCAGAGTCTCCCCCTGGCGTAATGTCATTTAGGGAAACCTCATTGGCTGAGGAAGGAGGATAAGTTATTATGGAACACACCACGCACAACAATGAACATCACTTCAACCGCCACGCCCCCCTGTCTAAATGTTCCAGACGTCACAAAGTCCACCTCAGTATGGCTCAAAAGAGAAGGTTAAGGTCCAAACCATTTAGGTACACATGTTATTTTATTACGTTATAATTTATATTTGTTTTTTTTGTTGTTGTCCCAATCAAAATAATGATTGTCATCATTGAACAAAAAAAATGATATTACTTGTGCTTGTCACAGTTGTAATCATAATGCCGCCAGGTCCTCTTCCCGTGCCTCTTGTAGCTCTAGTTTGTCTTTCTCCTCATAGGCTACTAAAGAGTTGACCGGAGGTTCAAAGGTCATTGAAAAGGTCACAGGGGTCAGCTTAGTGGAAAACCAATCAGAGGAGAGGGGTGAAAACCATGCGTTGAAAGAGAAAAGTGTCACTGGAGATGAATGCCACCATGCAATATTTATACCTAATCAAATCCACCTTCGAAACGGTCGGTCAGACTAAGGTCATCTGAGCCAATCACGTCGTCTGTCTTCACTGTTCCCTCTCTCTCCGGTTTTCCAGTCACTTTCTCATCAAGTTTTTTTGGGGGGGAGGCGGGGAAATGTCTTATTTTGTAATTCAAATGAACATATTCATGTTTTCTGATATTTTTTTTCTCCGCCTGATGTTGTTGGGTCTGTAATAGTTTCAGAGAGATGCCATGCTTGGGCTGAACCCTGTTGGTTGTGTGTTAACCGTTGGGAGACTTCCTTAGCCACTGGAAGATCTGGCGTTCGTAGAGACTGTGCCATCTCACGTTGGCCTCCACGATCTCCACGGCCCGGGCCAACGCCGGCCCCGCTCCACCTCCACTGATCTGGATAAACTCCTTCAGCTGAAGAAGGGAACAGACAGACAGACACAGAGTCAGGTACGTGAGGGTATCCAGGCAACAATCAACAAGCATACCTGTTGGAAAGAATACTGTGTGTATCTAGTGTCTAGGTACTCTAGATACGTTTAAAGTGCATTCTGGGAAATAATTCAAATGTTAGACCCAAAACAATCAGCAAGCATACCTGTTGGAAAGAATACTGTGTGTATCTAGTGTCTAGGTACTCTAGATACGTTTAAAGTGCATTCTGGGAAATAATTCAAATGTTAGACCCAAAACAATCAGCAAGCATACCTGTTGGAAAGAATACTGTGTGTATCTAGTGTCTAGGTATTCTAGATACGTTTAAAGTGCATTCTGGGAAATAATTAAAACGTTAGACCCAAAAAATCAGCAAGCATCCCTGTTGGAAAAAATACTGTGTGTATCTAGTGTCTAGGTACTCTAGATACGTTTTAAAGTGCATTCTGGGAAATAATTCAAACGTTAGACCCAAAACAAAGCTGCAAAGGGGCAGAAGAATTCAGACCAGAGTTACTTCCACGTAAATGTAACTTTATTTCCATTTCATGAGCTTTTCTCTCTGCGTGTAATCCGACCTTGACTTCATGCGTGGGGAAAAGGTACGCGGTTTTGGGATGGAGAGCAAAGAAAACTGAGCTCTTGAGGAAGTGTGTCTTCAGATACTCATAATTCCACCACCTTTTAAAACGCAAGGAAAACGATGAATACGGTCGAACAACCTGCCGGGTTCCAAGTGAGAAGAAAAAAAAAACCTCAGCCACTTTATTCTCTATTCTGAAGCCTACATTTTATATCATGTCATCGTGACATGGTTAATGTACCTGTCTTCATTCTGTCACGTCAGTGTGGTTGTTCCTGAGGGTCGCTAGCAATAGTGGATCATATTAAACGGATTACAAGTTGTGCAATAATTTGGGACATGAAGCCTATTTGAATCATTATGGAAGTCAGACCGGATAGAAGCAGGTTATAAACCTGGAGCCTGGCACCACCAGGTCCATGATTACCGAGGGTAGATTTATAGACTACTGGTTCAACTTCTACTGTACACTTTCCTGTAGTTTTTAGGTTCACCGTAAAGGCTCACCAGCCCTGTTTATGTTTGATTCGTTCATACGTTCCTAACCCTAACCCTAACCCCTAACCCTAACCCTAACCCTAACCCTAACCCTAACCCTAACCCCTAACCCTAACCCTAACCCTAACCCTAACCCTAACCCTAACCCTAACCCTAACCCTAACCCTAACCCTAACCCCTAACCCTAACCCTAACCCTAACCCTAACCCTAACCCCTAACCCCTAACCCTAACCCTAACCCTAACCCCTAACCCCTAACCCTAACCCTAACCCTAACCCTAACCCCTAACCCTAACCCTAACCCTAACCCTAAATAACCTACAACATCTGATCGTTCATACGTTCCTAACCCTAAATAACCTACAACATCTGATCGTTCATACGTTCCTAACCCTAAATAACCTACAACATCTGATCGTTCATACGTTCCTAACCCTAAATAACCTACAACATCTGATCGTTCATACGTTCCTAACCCTAAATAACCTACAACATCTGATCGTTCATACGTTCCTAACCCTAAATAACCTACAACATCTGATTATTTATAGATTTACCAATCGGTGCTGGAAAGGAGAGGAACGTGGGTGTATTCACAGGAGTAGTGGTATTCTTTCATCTCTATTCTGAACCTGTTCTCTTCATATATATATATTCTGTCAAGAAGATTCTAATTGAAAGTACGCCGTATTTAAAGAGATAGCACTAGATGAATGTACTGAAAACCCTATTGAACGACCAATTCATGAGAAAATATTTTTTGGGCCAGCATATGGGAGGGTATTCAGCTGTTGAATTAAATTTATTCAGTGCCCGCAAGGGAGCCACACCTGCAAAGTCAGTTACGCACCTCCACATGGGAAGGGAGCCACACCTGCAAAGTCAGTTACGCACCTCCATATGGGAAGGGAGCCACACCTGCAAAGTCAGTTACGCACCTCCATATGGGAAGGGAGCCACACCTGCAAAGTCAGTTACGCACCTCC
>NW_027258040.1:0-25000 GCF_045791955.1 Oncorhynchus clarkii lewisi
ATGGAGGAGGGACAGGGAGAGAGGATGGACGAGGGAAAAGGAGAGAGGATGGAGGAGGGAAAAGGAGAGAGGATGGAGGAGGGAAAGGTAGAGAGGATGGAGGAGGGAAAGGTAGAGAGGATGGAGGAGGGAAAGGTAGAGAGGATGGAGGAGAGAGGATGGAGGAGGGAAAGGGAGAGAGGATGGAGAGGGAGAGAGGATGGAGAGGGAGAGAGGATGGAGGAGGGAAAGGTAGAGAGGATGGAGGAGGGAAAGATAGAGAGGGATGGAGGAGGGAAAGGTAGAGAGGGATGGAGGAGGGAAAGGTAGAGAGGGATGGAGGAGGGAAAGGTAGAGAGGGATGGAGGAGGGAAAGGTAGAGAGGATGGAGAAGGGAAAGGTAGAGAGGGATGGAGGAGGGAAAGGTAGAGAGGATGGAGGAGGGAAAGGTAGAGAGGATGGAGGAGGGAAAGGGAGAGAGGATGGAGGAGGGAAAGGGAGAGAGGATGGAGGAGGGACAGGGAGAGAGGATGGAGGAGGGAAAGGGAGAGAGGGATGGAGGAGGGAAAGGGAGAGAGGGATGGAGGAGGGAAAGAGGATGGAGGAGGGAAAGAGGATGGAGGAGGGAAAGGGAAAGAGGATGGAGGAGGGAAAGAGGATGGAGGAGGGAAAGAGGATGGAGGAGGGAAAGAGGATGGAGGAGGGAAAGGGAGAGAGGGTGGAGGAGGGAAAGGGAGAGAGGGTGGAGGAGGGAAAGGGAGAGAGGGTGGAGGAGGGAAAGGGAGAGAGGGTGGAGGAGGGAAAGGGAGAGAGGGATGGAGGAGGGAAAGGGAGAGAGGGATGGAGGAGGGAAAGGGAGAGAGGGATGGAGGAGGGAAAGGGAGAGAGGGATGGAGGAGGGAAAGGGAGAGAGGGATGGAGGAGGGAAAGGGAGAGAGGATGGAGGAGGGAAAGGGAGAGAGGGATGGAGGAGGGAAAGGGAGAGAGGATGGAGGAGGGAAAGGGAGAGAGGGATGGAGGAGGGAAAGGTAGAGAGGATGGAGGAGGGAAAGGTAGAGAGGGATGGAGGAGGGAAAGGTAGAGAGGGATGGAGGAGGGAAAGGTAGAGAGGGATGGAGGAGGGAAAGGTAGAGAGGGATGGAGAAGGGAAAGGTAGAGAGGGATGGAGGAGGGACAGGGAGAGAGGATGGAGGAGGGAAAGGGAGAGAGGATGGAGGGAAAGGGAGAGAGGATGGAGAGGGAGAGAGGATGGAGGAGGGAAAGGTAGAGAGGATGGAGGAGGGAAAGGTAGAGAGGGATGGAGGAGGGAAAGGTAGAGAGGGATGGAGGAGGGAAAGGTAGAGAGGGATGGAGGAGGGAAAGGTAGAGAGGGATGGAGGAGGGAAAGGGAGAGAGGATGGAGGAGGGAAAGGGAGAGAGGATGGAGGAGGGACAGGGAGAGAGGATGGAGGAGGGAAAGGGAGAGAGGGATTGAGGAGGGAAAGGGAGAGAGGGATGGAGGAGGGAAAGAGGATGGAGGAGGGAAAGAGGATGGAGGAGGGAAAGGGAGAGAGGATGGAGGAGGGAAAGAGGATGGAGGAGGGAAAGAGGATGGAGGAGGGAAAGAGGATGGAGGAGGGAAAGGGAGAGAGGGTGGAGGAGGGAAAGGGAGAGAGGGTGGAGGAGGGAAAGGTAGAGAGGGTGGAGGAGGGAAAGGGAGAGAGGATGGAGGAGGGAAAGGGAGAGAGGATGGAGGAGGGAAAGGGAGAGAGGGATGGAGGAGGGAAAGGGAGAGAGGGATGGAGGAGGGAAAGGTAGAGAGGGATGGAGGAGGGAAAGGTAGAGAGGGATGGAGGAGGGAAAGGTAGAGAGGGATGGAGGAGGGAAAGGTAGAGAGGGATGGAGGAGGGAAAGGTAGAGAGGATGGAGGAGGGAAAGGTAGAGAGGATGGAGGAGGGAAAGGTAGAGAGGATGGAGGAGGGAAAGGTAGAGAGGATGGAGGAGGGAAAGGGAGAGAGGATGGAGGAGGGAAAGGGAGAGAGGATGGAGGAGGGAAAGGGAGAGAGGGATGGAGGAGGGAAAGGGAGAGAGGGATGGAGGAGGGAAAGGGAGAGAGGGATGGAGGAGGGAAAGAGGATGGAGGAGGGAAAGAGGATGGAGGAGGGAAAGGGAAAGAGGATGGAGGAGGGAAAGAGGATGGAGGAGGGAAAGAGGATGGAGGAGGGAAAGAGGATGGAGGAGGGAAAGGGAGAGAGGGTGGAGGAGGGAAAGGGAGAGAGGGTGGAGGAGGGAAAGGGAGAGAGGGTGGAGGAGGGAAAGGGAGAGAGGGTGGAGGAGGGAAAGGGAGAGAGGGATGGAGGAGGGAAAGGGAGAGAGGGATGGAGGAGGGAAAGGGAGAGAGGGATGGAGGAGGGAAAGGGAGAGAGGGATGGAGGAGGGAAAGGGAGAGAGGGATGGAGGAGGGAAAGGGAGAGAGGATGGAGGAGGGAAAGGGAGAGAGGGATGGAGGAGGGAAAGGGAGAGAGGATGGAGGAGGGAAAGGGAGAGAGGGATGGAGGAGGGAAAGGTAGAGAGGATGGAGGAGGGAAAGGTAGAGAGGGATGGAGGAGGGAAAGGTAGAGAGGGATGGAGGAGGGAAAGGTAGAGAGGGATGGAGGAGGGAAAGGTAGAGAGGGATGGAGAAGGGAAAGGTAGAGAGGGATGGAGGAGGGACAGGGAGAGAGGATGGAGGAGGGAAAGGGAGAGAGGATGGAGGGAAAGGGAGAGAGGATGGAGAGGGAGAGAGGATGGAGGAGGGAAAGGTAGAGAGGATGGAGGAGGGAAAGGTAGAGAGGGATGGAGGGAGGGAAAGGGAGAGAGGATGGAGGGAAAGGGAGAGAGGATGGAGAGGGAGAGAGGATGGAGGAGGGAAAGGTAGAGAGGATGGAGGAGGGAAAGGTAGAGAGGGATGGAGGAGGGAAAGGTAGAGAGGGATGGAGGAGGGAAAGGTAGAGAGGGATGGAGGAGGGAAAGGTAGAGAGGGATGGAGGAGGGAAAGGGAGAGAGGATGGAGGAGGGAAAGGGAGAGAGGATGGAGGAGGGACAGGGAGAGAGGATGGAGGAGGGAAAGGGAGAGAGGGATGGAGGAGGGAAAGGGAGAGAGGGATGGAGGAGGGAAAGAGGATGGAGGAGGGAAAGAGGATGGAGGAGGGAAAGGGAGAGAGGATGGAGGAGGGAAAGAGGATGGAGGAGGGAAAGAGGATGGAGGAGGGAAAGAGGATGGAGGAGGGAAAGGGAGAGAGGGTGGAGGAGGGAAAGGGAGAGAGGGTGGAGGAGGGAAAGGTAGAGAGGGTGGAGGAGGGAAAGGGAGAGAGGATGGAGGAGGGAAAGGGAGAGAGGATGGAGGAGGGAAAGGGAGAGAGGGATGGAGGAGGGAAAGGGAGAGAGGGATGGAGGAGGGAAAGGTAGAGAGGGATGGAGGAGGGAAAGGTAGAGAGGGATGGAGGAGGGAAAGGTAGAGAGGGATGGAGGAGGGAAAGGTAGAGAGGGATGGAGGAGGGAAAGGTAGAGAGGATGGAGGAGGGAAAGGTAGAGAGGATGGAGGAGGGAAAGGTAGAGAGGATGGAGGAGGGAAAGGTAGAGAGGATGGAGGAGGGAAAGGGAGAGAGGATGGAGGAGGGAAAGGGAGAGAGGATGGAGGAGGGACAGGGAGAGAGGATGGAGGAGGGAAAGGGAGAGAGGGATGGAGGAGGGAAAGGGAGAGAGGGATGGAGGAGGGAAAGAGGATGGAGGAGGGAAAGAGGATGGAGGAGGGAAAGAGGATGGAGGAGGGAAAGGGAGAGAGGATGGAGGAGGGAAAGAGGATGGAGGAGGGAAAGAGGATGGAGGATGGAAAGGGAGAGAGGGTGGAGGAGGGAAAGGGAGAGAGGGTGGAGGAGGGAAAGGGAGAGAGGGTGGAGGAGGGAAAGGTAGAGAGGGTGGAGGAGGGAAAGGGAGAGAGGGTGGAGGAGGGAAAGGGAGAGAGGATGGAGGAGGGAAAGGGAGAGAGGGATGGAGGAGGGAAAGGGAGAGAGGGATGGAGGAGGGAAAGGGAGAGAGGGATGGAGGAGGGAAAGGGAGAGAGGGATGGAGGAGGGAAAGGGAGAGAGGGATGGAGGAGGGAAAGGGAGAGAGGGATGGAGGAGGGAAAGGGAGAGAGGATGGAGGAGGGAAAGGGAGAGAGGGATGGAGGAGGGAAAGGGAGAGAGGATGGAGGAGGGAAAGGGAGAGAGGGATGGAGGAGGGAAAGGGAGAGAGGGATGGAGGAGGGAAAGGTAGAGAGGATGGAGGAGGGAAAGGTAGAGAGGGATGGAGGAGGGAAAGGTAGAGAGGGATGGAGGAGGGAAAGGTAGAGAGGGATGGAGGAGGGAAAGGTAGAGAGGGATGGAGAAGGGAAAGGTAGAGAGGGATGGAGGAGGGAAAGGTAGAGAGGATGGAGGAGGGAAAGGTAGAGAGGATGGAGGAGGGAAAGGGAGAGAGGATGGAGGAGGGAAAGGGAGAGAGGATGGAGGAGGGACAGGGAGAGAGGATGGAGGAGGGACAGGGAGAGAGGATGGAGGAGGGAAAGGGAGAGAGGATGGAGGAGGGAAAGGGAGAGAGGATGGAGGAGGGAAAGGGAGAGAGGATGGAGGAGGGAAAGGGAGAGAGGGATGGAGGAGGGAAAGAGGATGGAGGAGGGACAGGGAGAGAGGATGGAGGAGGGAAAGGGAGAGAGGGATGGAGGAGGGAAAGGTAGAGAGGATGGAGGAGGGAAAGGGAGAGAGGGATGGAGGAGGGAAAGGGAGAGAGGATGGAGGAGGGAAAGGTAGAGAGGATGGAGGAGGGAAAGGGAGAGAGGGATGGAGGAGGGAAAGGGAGAGAGGGATGGAGGAGGGAAAGAGGATGGAGGAGGGAAAGAGGATGGAGGAGGGAAAGAGGATGGAGGAGGGAAAGAGGATGGAGGAGGGAAAGAGGATGGAGGAGGGAAAGAGGATGGAGGAGGGAAAGAGGATGGAGGAGGGAAAGGTAGAGAGGATGGAGGAGGGAAAGGGAGAGAGGATGGAGGAGGGAAAGGTAGAGAGGATGGAGGAGGGAAAGGGAGAGAGGATGGAGGAGGGAAAGGGAGAGAGGATGGAGGAGGGACAGGGAGAGAGGATGGAGGAGGGACAGGGAGAGAGGATGGAGGAGGGACAGGGAGAGAGGATGGAGGAGGGAAAGGGAGAGAGGGATGGAGGAGGGAAAGGGAGAGAGGGATGGAGGAGGGAAAGAGGATGGAGGAGGGAAAGAGGATGGAGGAGGGAAAGAGGATGGAGGAGGGAAAGAGGATGGAGGAGGGAAAGGGAGAGAGGATGGAGGAGGGAAAGAGGATGGAGGAGGGAAAGAGGATGGAGGAGGGAAAGAGGATGGAGGAGGGAAAGAGGATGGAGGAGGGAAAGGGAGAGAGGGTGGAGGAGGGAAAGGGAGAGAGGGTGGAGGAGGGAAAGGGAGAGAGGGTGGAGGAGGGAAAGGGAGAGAGGGTGGAGGAGGGAAAGGTAGAGAGGGTGGAGGAGGGAAAGGGAGAGAGGATGGAGGAGGGAAAGGGAGAGAGGGATGGAGGAGGGAAAGGGAGAGAGGGATGGAGGAGGGAAAGGGAGAGAGGGATGGAGGAGGGAAAGGGAGAGAGGGATGGAGGAGGGAAAGGGAGAGAGGATGGAGGAGGGAAAGGGAGAGAGGGATGGAGGAGGGAAAGGGAGAGAGGGATGGAGGAGGGAAAGGGAGAGAGGATGGAGGAGGGAAAGGGAGAGAGGGATGGAGGAGGGAAAGGTAGAGAGGATGGAGGAGGGAAAGGTAGAGAGGGATGGAGGAGGGAAAGGTAGAGAGGGATGGAGGAGGGAAAGGTAGAGAGGGATGGAGGAGGGAAAGGTAGAGAGGGATGGAGGAGGGAAAGGGAGAGAGGATGGAGGAGGGAAAGGTAGAGAGGATGGAGGAGGGAAAGGGAGAGAGGGATGGAGGAGGGAAAGGGAGAGAGGGATGGAGGAGGGAAAGGGAGAGAGGGATGGAGGAGGGAAAGAGGATGGAGGAGGGAAAGAGGATGGAGGAGGGAAAGGGAGAGAGGATGGAGGAGGGAAAGAGGATGGAGGAGGGAAAGGTAGAGAGGATGGAGGAGGGAAAGAGGATGGAGGAGGGAAAGGTAGAGAGGATGGAGGAGGGAAAGGGAGAGAGGATGGAGGAGGGAAAGGGAGAGAGGATGGAGGAGGGAAAGGTAGAGAGGATGGAGGAGGGACAGGGAGAGAGGATGGAGGAGGGAAAGGTAGAGAGGATGGAGGAGAGAGGATGGAGGAGGTGAAAGGTAGAGAGGATGGAGGAGGGACAGGGAGAGAGGATGGACGAGGGAAAGGTAGAGAGGATGGACGAGGGAAAGGTAGAGAGGATGGAGGAGGGAAAGGTAGAGAGGATGGAGGAGGGAAAAGGAGAGAGGATGGAGGAGGGAAAGGTAGAGAGGATGGAGGAGGGAAAGGTAGAGAGGATGGAGGAGGGAAAGGTAGAGAGGATGGAGGAGAGAGGATGGAGGAGGGAAAGGGAGAGAGGATGGAGGGAAAGGGAGAGAGGATGGAGAGGGAGAGAGGATGGAGGAGGGAAAGGTAGAGAGGATGGAAAAGGGAAAGGTAGAGAGGGATGGAGGAGGGAAAGGTAGAGAGGGATGGAGGAGGGAAAGGTAGAGAGGGATGGAGGAGGGAAAGGTAGAGAGGATGGAGAAGGGAAAGGTAGAGAGGGATGGAGGAGGGAAAGGTAGAGAGGGATGGAGGAGGGAAAGGTAGAGAGGATGGAGGAGGGAAAGGGAGAGAGGATGGAGGAGGGAAAGGGAGAGAGGATGGAGGAGGGGCAGGGAGAGAGGATGGAGGAGGGAAAGGGAGAGAGGATGGAGGAGGGACAGGGAGAGAGGATGGAGGAGGGAAAGGGAGAGAGGATGGAGGAGGGAAAGGGAGAGAGGATGGACGAGGGAACGGGAGAGAGGATGGAGGAGGGAAAGGGAGAGAGGGATGGAGGAGGGAAAGGGAGAGAGGGATGGAGGAGGGAAAGGGAGAGAGGATGGAGGAGGGAAAGGGAGAGAGGATGGAGGAGGGAAAGGGAGAGAGGATGGAGGAGGGAAAGGGAGAGAGGGATGGAGGAGGGAAAGGTAGAGAGGATGGAGGAGGGAAAGGTAGAGAGGGATGGAGGAGGGAAAGGTAGAGAGGGATGGAGGAGGGAAAGGTAGAGAGGGATGGAGGAGGGAAAGGTAGAGAGGGATGGAGAAGGGAAAGGTAGAGAGGGATGGAGGAGGGAAAGGTAGAGAGGATGGAGGAGGGAAAGGTAGAGAGGATGGAGGAGGGAAAGGGAGAGAGGATGGAGGAGGGACAGGGAGAGAGGATGGAGGAGGGACAGGGAGAGAGGATGGAGGAGGGAAAGGGAGAGAGAATGGAGGAGGGAAAGGGAGAGAGGATGGAGGAGGGAAAGGGAGAGAGGGATGGAGGAGGGAAAGAGGAAGAGAGGGATGGAGGAGGGAAAGGTAGAGAGGATGGAGGAGGGAAAGGGAGAGAGGATGGAGGAGGGAAAGGGAGAGAGGGATGGAGGAGGGAAAGGTAGAGAGGATGGAGGAGGGAAAGGTAGAGAGGATGGAGGAGGGAAAGGGAGAGAGGGATGGAGGAGGGAAAGGGAGAGAGGGATGGAGGAGGGAAAGAGGATGGAGGAGGGAAAGAGGATGGAGGAGGGAAAGAGGATGGAGGAGGGAAAGGGAGAGAGGATGGAGGAGGGAAAGAGGATGGAGGAGGGAAAGAGGATGGAGGAGGGAAAGAGGATGGAGGAGGGAAAGAGGATGGAGGAGGGAAAGGGAGAGAGGATGGAGGAGGGAAAGGTAGAGAGGATGGAGGAGGGAAAGGGAGAGAGGATGGAGGAGGGAAAGGTAGAGAGGATGGAGGAGGGAAAGGGAGAGAGGATGGAGGAGGGAAAGGGAGAGAGGATGGAGGAGGGAAAGGTAGAGAGGATAGAGAGGATGGAGGAGGGAAAGGTAGAGAGGATGGAGGAGGGAAAGGGAGAGAGGATGGAGGAGGGACAGGGAGAGAGGATGGAGGAGGGACAGGGAGAGAGGATGGAGGAGGGAAAGGGAGAGAGAATGGAGGAGGGAAAGGGAGAGAGGATGGAGGAGGGAAAGGGAGAGAGGGATGGAGGAGGGAAAGAGGATGGAGGAGGGACAGGGAGAGAGGATGGAGGAGGGAAAGGGAGAGAGGGATGGAGGAGGGAAAGGTAGAGAGGATGGAGGAGGGAAAGGGAGAGAGGATGGAGGAGGGAAAGGGAGAGAGGGATGGAGGAGGGAAAGGTAGAGAGGATGGAGGAGGGAAAGGTAGAGAGGATGGAGGAGGGAAAGGGAGAGAGGGATGGAGGAGGGAAAGGGAGAGAGGGATGGAGGAGGGAAAGAGGATGGAGGAGGGAAAGAGGATGGAGGAGGGAAAGAGGATGGAGGAGGGAAAGGGAGAGAGGATGGAGGAGGGAAAGAGGATGGAGGAGGGAAAGAGGATGGAGGAGGGAAAGAGGATGGAGGAGGGAAAGAGGATGGAGGAGGGAAAGGGAGAGAGGATGGAGGAGGGAAAGGTAGAGAGGATGGAGGAGGGAAAGGGAGAGAGGATGGAGGAGGGAAAGGTAGAGAGGATGGAGGAGGGAAAGGGAGAGAGGATGGAGGAGGGAAAGGGAGAGAGGATGGAGGAGGGAAAGGTAGAGAGGATGGAGGAGGGACAGGGAGAGAGGATGGAGGAGGGAAAGGTAGAGAGGATGGAGGAGAGAGGATGGAGGAGGTGAAAGGTAGAGAGGATGGAGGAGGGACAGGGAGAGAGGATGGACGAGGGAAAGGTAGAGAGGATGGAGGAGGGAAAGATAGAGAGGATGGAGGAGGGAAAAGGAGAGAGGATGGAGGAGGGAAAGGTAGAGAGGATGGAGGAGGGAAAGGTAAAGAGGATGGAGGAGAGAGGATGGAGGAGGGAAAGGGAGAGAGGATGGAGAGGGAGAGAGGATGGAGGAGGGAAAGGTAGAGAGGATGGAGGAGGGAAAGGTAGAGAGGATGGAGGAGGGAAAGGTAGAGAGGATGGAGGAGGGAAAGGTAGAGAGGGATGGAGGAGGGAAAGGTAGAGAGGGATGGAGGAGGGAAAGGTAGAGAGGGATGGAGGAGGGAAAGGTAGAGAGGGATGGAGGAGGGAAAGGTAGAGAGGGATGGAGGAGGGAAAGGTAGAGAGGATGGAGGAGGGAAAGGTAGAGAGGATGGAGGAGGGAAAGGGAGAGAGGATGGAGGAGGGAAAGGGAGAGAGGATGGAGGAGGGAAAGGGAGAGAGGATGGAGGAGGGACAGGGAGAGAGGATGGAGGAGGGAAAGGGAGAGAGGATGGAGGAGGGAAAGGGAGAGAGGATGGAGGAGGGAAAGGGAGAGAGGATGGAGGAGGGAAAGGGAGAGAGGGATGGAGGAGGGAAAGAGGATGGAGGAGGGACAGGGAGAGAGGATGGAGGAGGGAAAGGGAGAGAGGGATGGAGGAGGGAAAGGTAGAGAGGATGGAGGAGGGAAAGGGAGAGAGGGATGGAGGAGGGAAAGGGGGAGAGGATGGAGGAGGGAAAGGTAGAGAGGATGGAGGAGGGAAAGGGAGAGAGGGATGGAGGAGGGAAAGGGAGAGAGGGATGGAGGAGGGAAAGGGAGAGAGGGATGGAGGAGGGAAAGAGGATGGAGGAGGGAAAGAGGATGGAGGAGGGAAAGAGGATGGAGGAGGGAAAGGGAGAGAGGATGGAGGAGGGAAAGAGGATGGAGGAGGGAAAGAGGATGGAGGAGGGAAAGAGGATGGAGGAGGGAAAGGGAGAGAGGATGGAGGAGGGAAAGGTAGAGAGGATGGAGGAGGGAAAGGGAGAGAGGATGGAGGAGGGAAAGGGAGAGAGGATGGAGGAGGGAAAGGGAGAGAGGATGGAGGAGGGAAAGGTAGAGAGGATGGAGGAGGGACAGGGAGAGAGGATGGAGGAGGGAAAGGTAGAGAGGATGGAGGAGAGAGGATGGAGGAGGTGAAAGGTAGAGAGGATGGAGGAGGGACAGGGAGAGAGGATGGACGAGGGAAAGGTAGAGAGGATGGAGGAGGGAAAGGTAGAGAGGATGGAGGAGGGAAAAGGAGAGAGGATGGAGGAGGGAAAGGTAGAGAGGATGGAGGAGGGAAAGGTAGAGAGGATGGAGGAGGGAAAGGTAGAGAGGATGGAGGAGAGAGGATGGAGGAGGGAAAGGGAGAGAGGATGGAAAGGGAGAGGATGGAGAGGGAGAGAGGATGGAGGAGGGAAAGGTAGAGAGGATGGAGGAGGGAAAGGTAGAGAGGGATGGAGGAGGGAAAGGTAGAGAGGGATGGAGGAGGGAAAGGTAGAGAGGGATGGAGGAGGGAAAGGTAGAGAGGATGGAGAAGGGAAAGGTAGAGAGGGATGGAGGAGGGAAAGGTAGAGAGGGATGGAGGAGGGAAAGGTAGAGAGGATGGAGGAGGGAAAGGGAGAGAGGATGGAGGAGGGAAAGGGAGAGAGGATGGAGGAGGGACAGGGAGAGAGGATGGAGGAGGGAAAGGGAGAGAGGATGGAGGAGGGAAAGGGAGAGAGGATGGACGAGGGAAAGGGAGAGAGGATGGAGGAGGGAAAGGGAGAGAGGATGGACGAGGGAAAGGGAGAGAGGATGGAGGAGGGAAAGGGAGAGAGGGATGGAGGAGGGAAAGGGAGAGAGGATGGAGGAGGGAAAGGGAGAGAGGATGGAAAGAGGATGGAGGAGGGAAAGAGGATGGAGGGGGGAAAGGTAGAGAGGATGGAGGAGGGAAAGGGAGAGAGGATGGAGGAGGGAAAGGTAGAGAGGATGGAGGAGGGAAAGGGAGAGAGGATGGAGGAGGGAAAGGGAGAGAGGATGGAGGAGGGAAAGGTAGAGAGGATGGAGGAGGGACAGGGAGAGAGGATGGAGGAGGGAAAGGTAGAGAGGATGGAGGAGAGAGGATGGAGGAGGTGAAAGGTAGAGAGGATGGAGGAGGGACAGGGAGAGAGGATGGACGAGGGAAAGGTAGAGAGGATGGAGGAGGGAAAGGTAGAGAGGATGGAGGAGGGAAAAGGAGAGAGGATGGAGGAGGGAAAGGTAGAGAGGATGGAGGAGGGAAAGGTAGAGAGGATGGAGGAGGGAAAGGTAGAGAGGATGGAGGAGAGAGGATGGAGGAGGGAAAGGGAGAGAGGATGGAAAGGGAGAGAGGATGGAGAGGGAGAGAGGATGGAGGAGGGAAAGGTAGAGAGGATGGAGGAGGGAAAGGTAGAGAGGGATGGAGGAGGGAAAGGTAGAGAGGGATGGAGGAGGGAAAGGTAGAGAGGGATGGAGGAGGGAAAGGTAGAGAGGATGGAGAAGGGAAAGGTAGAGAGGGATGGAGGAGGGAAAGGTAGAGAGGGATGGAGGAGGGAAAGGTAGAGAGGATGGAGGAGGGAAAGGGAGAGAGGATGGAGGAGGGAAAGGGAGAGAGGATGGAGGAGGGAAAGGGAGAGAGGATGGAGGAGGGACAGGGAGAGAGGATGGAGGAGGGAAAGGGAGAGAGGATGGAGGAGGGAAAGGGAGAGAGGATGGACGAGGGAAAGGGAGAGAGGATGGAGGAGGGAAAGGGAGAGAGGATGGACGAGGGAAAGGGAGAGAGGATGGAGGAGGGAAAGGGAGAGAGGGATGGAGGAGGGAAAGGGAGAGAGGATGGAGGAGGGAAAGGGAGAGAGGATGGAGGAGGGAAAGGGAGAGAGGGATGGAGGAGGGAAAGGGAGAGAGGATGGAGGAGGGAAAGGGAGAGAGGATGGAGGAGGGAAAGGGAGAGAGGATGGAGGAGGGAAAGGGAGAGAGGGATGGAGGAGGGAAAGGTAGAGAGGATGGAGGAGGGAAAGGTAGAGAGGGATGGAGGAGGGAAAGGTAGAGAGGGATGGAGGAGGGAAAGGTAGAGAGGGATGGAGGAGGGAAAGGTAGAGAGGGATGGAGAAGGGAAAGGTAGAGAGGGATGGAGGAGGGAAAGGTAGAGAGGATGGAGGAGGGAAAGGTAGAGAGGATGGAGGAGGGAAAGGGAGAGAGGATGGAGGAGGGAAAGGGAGAGAGGATGGAGGAGGGAAAGGGAGAGAGGATGGAGGAGGGACAGGGAGAGAGGATGGAGGAGGGAAAGGGAGAGAGAATGGAGGAGGGAAAGGGAGAGAGGATGGAGGAGGGAAAGGGAGAGAGGGATGGAGGAGGGAAAGAGGATGGAGGAGGGACAGGGAGAGAGGATGGAGGAGGGAAAGGGAGAGAGGATGGAGGAGGGACAGGGAGAGAGGATGGAGGAGGGACAGGGAGAGAGGATGGAGGAGGGAAAGGGAGAGAGAATGGAGGAGGGAAAGGGAGAGAGGATGGAGGAGGGAAAGGGAGAGAGGGATGGAGGAGGGAAAGAGGATGGAGGAGGGACAGGGAGAGAGGATGGAGGAGGGAAAGGGAGAGAGGGATGGAGGAGGGAAAGGTAGAGAGGGATGGAGGAGGGAAAGGTAGAGAGGGATGGAGAAGGGAAAGGTAGAGAGGGATGGAGGAGGGAAAGGTAGAGAGG
Organism: Oncorhynchus clarkii lewisi; assembly: GCF_045791955.1. Lineage (NCBI taxonomy): Eukaryota > Metazoa > Chordata > Actinopteri > Salmoniformes > Salmonidae > Oncorhynchus > Oncorhynchus clarkii. The sequence continues at coordinate 12,542 of NW_027258040.1, forward strand.
ATGGAGGAGGGAAAGGTAGAGAGGATGGAGGAGGGAAAGGGAGAGAGGATGGAGGAGGGACAGGGAGAGAGGATGGAGGAGGGACAGGGAGAGAGGATGGAGGAGGGACAGGGAGAGAGGATGGAGGAGGGAAAGGGAGAGAGAATGGAGGAGGGAAAGGGAGAGAGGATGGAGGAGGGAAAGGGAGAGAGGGATGGAGGAGGGAAAGAGGATGGAGGAGGGACAGGGAGAGAGGATGGAGGAGGGAAAGGGAGAGAGGGATGGAGGAGGGAAAGGTAGAGAGGATGGAGGAGGGAAAGGGAGAGAGGATGGAGGAGGGAAAGGGAGAGAGGGATGGAGGAGGGAAAGGGAGAGAGGATGGAGGAGGGAAAGGTAGAGAGGATGGAGGAGGGAAAGGTAGAGAGGGATGGAGGAGGGAAAGGTAGAGAGGGATGGAGGAGGGAAAGGTAGAGAGGGATGGAGGAGGGAAAGGTAGAGAGGGATGGAGAAGGGAAAGGTAGAGAGGGATGGAGGAGGGAAAGGTAGAGAGGGATGGAGGAGGGAAAGGTAGAGAGGGATGGAGGAGGGAAAGGTAGAGAGGATGGAGGAGGGAAAGGGAGAGAGGATGGAGGAGGGAAAGGGAGAGAGGATGGAGGAGGGGCAGGGAGAGAGGATGGAGGAGGGAAAGGGAGAGAGGATGGAGGAGGGACAGGGAGAGAGGATGGAGGAGGGAAAGGGAGAGAGGATGGACGAGGGAACGGGAGAGAGGATGGAGGAGGGAAAGGGAGAGAGGGATGGAGGAGGGAAAGGGAGAGAGGGATGGAGGAGGGAAAGGGAGAGAGGATGGAGGAGGGAAAGGGAGAGAGGATGGAGGAGGGAAAGGGAGAGAGGATGGAGGAGGGAAAGGGAGAGAGGGATGGAGGAGGGAAAGGTAGAGAGGATGGAGGAGGGAAAGGTAGAGAGGGATGGAGGAGGGAAAGGTAGAGAGGGATGGAGGAGGGAAAGGTAGAGAGGGATGGAGGAGGGAAAGGTAGAGAGGGATGGAGAAGGGAAAGGTAGAGAGGGATGGAGGAGGGAAAGGTAGAGAGGATGGAGGAGGGAAAGGTAGAGAGGATGGAGGAGGGAAAGGGAGAGAGGATGGAGGAGGGACAGGGAGAGAGGATGGAGGAGGGACAGGGAGAGAGGATGGAGGAGGGAAAGGGAGAGAGAATGGAGGAGGGAAAGGGAGAGAGGATGGAGGAGGGAAAGGGAGAGAGGGATGGAGGAGGGAAAGAGGATGGAGGAGGGACAGGGAGAGAGGATGGAGGAGGGAAAGGGAGAGAGGGATGGAGGAGGGAAAGGTAGAGAGGATGGAGGAGGGAAAGGGAGAGAGGATGGAGGAGGGAAAGGGAGAGAGGGATGGAGGAGGGAAAGGGAGAGAGGATGGAGGAGGGAAAGGTAGAGAGGATGGAGGAGGGAAAGGGAGAGAGGGATGGAGGAGGGAAAGGGAGAGAGGGATGGAGGAGGGAAAGAGGATGGAGGAGGGAAAGAGGATGGAGGAGGGAAAGAGGATGGAGGAGGGAAAGGGAGAGAGGATGGAGGAGGGAAAGAGGATGGAGGAGGGAAAGAGGATGGAGGAGGGAAAGAGGATGGAGGAGGGAAAGAGGATGGAGGAGGGAAAGAGGATGGAGGAGGGAAAGGGAGAGAGGATGGAGGAGGGAAAGGTAGAGAGGATGGAGGAGGGAAAGGGAGAGAGGATGGAGGAGGGAAAGGTAGAGAGGATGGAGGAGGGAAAGGGAGAGAGGATGGAGGAGGGAAAGGGAGAGAGGATGGAGGAGGGAAAGGTAGAGAGGATGGAGGAGGGACAGGGAGAGAGGATGGAGGAGGGAAAGGTAGAGAGGATGGAGGAGAGAGGATGGAGGAGGTGAAAGGTAGAGAGGATGGAGGAGGGACAGGGAGAGAGGATGGACGAGGGAAAGGTAGAGAGGATGGAGGAGGGAAAGATAGAGAGGATGGAGGAGGGAAAAGGAGAGAGGATGGAGGAGGGAAAGGTAGAGAGGATGGAGGAGGGAAAGGTAAAGAGGATGGAGGAGAGAGGATGGAGGAGGGAAAGGGAGAGAGGATGGAGAGGGAGAGAGGATGGAGGAGGGAAAGGTAGAGAGGATGGAGGAGGGAAAGGTAGAGAGGATGGAGGAGGGAAAGGTAGAGAGGATGGAGGAGGGAAAGGTAGAGAGGGATGGAGGAGGGAAAGGTAGAGAGGGATGGAGGAGGGAAAGGTAGAGAGGGATGGAGGAGGGAAAGGTAGAGAGGGATGGAGAAGGGAAAGGTAGAGAGGGATGGAGGAGGGAAAGGTAGAGAGGATGGAGGAGGGAAAGGTAGAGAGGATGGAGGAGGGAAAGGGAGAGAGGATGGAGGAGGGAAAGGGAGAGAGGATGGAGGAGGGAAAGGGAGAGAGGATGGAGGAGGGACAGGGAGAGAGGATGGAGGAGGGAAAGGGAGAGAGGATGGAGGAGGGAAAGGGAGAGAGGATGGAGGAGGGAAAGGGAGAGAGGATGGAGGAGGGAAAGGGAGAGAGGGATGGAGGAGGGAAAGAGGATGGAGGAGGGACAGGGAGAGAGGATGGAGGAGGGAAAGGGAGAGAGGGATGGAGGAGGGAAAGGTAGAGAGGATGGAGGAGGGAAAGGGAGAGAGGGATGGAGGAGGGAAAGGGGGAGAGGATGGAGGAGGGAAAGGTAGAGAGGATGGAGGAGGGAAAGGGAGAGAGGGATGGAGGAGGGAAAGGGAGAGAGGGATGGAGTAGGGAAAGGGAGAGAGGGATGGAGGAGGGAAAGAGGATGGAGGAGGGAAAGAGGATGGAGGAGGGAAAGGGAGAGAGGATGGAGGAGGGAAAGGGAGAGAGGATGGAGGAGGGAAAGGTAGAGAGGATGGAGGAGGGAAAGGGAGAGAGGATGGAGGAGGGAAAGGGAGAGAGGATGGAGGAGGGAAAGGTAGAGAGGATGGAGGAGGGACAGGGAGAGAGGATGGAGGAGGGAAAGGTAGAGAGGATGGAGGAGAGAGGATGGAGGAGGTGAAAGGTAGAGAGGATGGAGGAGGGACAGGGAGAGAGGATGGACGAGGGAAAGGTAGAGAGGATGGAGGAGGGAAAGGTAGAGAGGATGGAGGAGGGAAAAGGAGAGAGGATGGAGGAGGGAAAGGTAGAGAGGATGGAGGAGGGAAAGGTAGAGAGGATGGAGGAGGGAAAGGTAGAGAGGATGGAGGAGAGAGGATGGAGGAGGGAAAGGGAGAGAGGATGGAAAGGGAGAGAGGATGGAGAGGGAGAGAGGATGGAGGAGGGAAAGGTAGAGAGGATGGAGGAGGGAAAGGTAGAGAGGGATGGAGGAGGGAAAGGTAGAGAGGGATGGAGGAGGGAAAGGTAGAGAGGGATGGAGGAGGGAAAGGTAGAGAGGATGGAGAAGGGAAAGGTAGAGAGGGATGGAGGAGGGAAAGGTAGAGAGGGATGGAGGAGGGAAAGGTAGAGAGGATGGAGGAGGGAAAGGGAGAGAGGATGGAGGAGGGACAGGGAGAGAGGATGGAGGAGGGAAAGGGAGAGAGGATGGAGGAGGGAAAGGGAGAGAGGATGGACGAGGGAAAGGGAGAGAGGATGGAGGAGGGAAAGGGAGAGAGGATGGACGAGGGAAAGGGAGAGAGGATGGAGGAGGGAAAGGGAGAGAGGGATGGAGGAGGGAAAGGGAGAGAGGATGGAGGAGGGAAAGGGAGAGAGGATGGAAAGAGGATGGAGGAGGGAAAGAGGATGGAGGGGGGAAAGGTAGAGAGGATGGAGGAGGGAAAGGGAGAGAGGATGGAGGAGGGAAAGGTAGAGAGGATGGAGGAGGGAAAGGGAGAGAGGATGGAGGAGGGAAAGGGAGAGAGGATGGAGGAGGGAAAGGTAGAGAGGATGGAGGAGGGACAGGGAGAGAGGATGGAGGAGGGAAAGGTAGAGAGGATGGAGGAGAGAGGATGGAGGAGGTGAAAGGTAGAGAGGATGGAGGAGGGACAGGGAGAGAGGATGGACGAGGGAAAGGTAGAGAGGATGGAGGAGGGAAAGGTAGAGAGGATGGAGGAGGGAAAAGGAGAGAGGATGGAGGAGGGAAAGGTAGAGAGGATGGAGGAGGGAAAGGTAGAGAGGATGGAGGAGGGAAAGGTAGAGAGGATGGAGGAGAGAGGATGGAGGAGGGAAAGGGAGAGAGGATGGAAAGGGAGAGAGGATGGAGAGGGAGAGAGGATGGAGGAGGGAAAGGTAGAGAGGATGGAGGAGGGAAAGGTAGAGAGGGATGGAGGAGGGAAAGGTAGAGAGGGATGGAGGAGGGAAAGGTAGAGAGGGATGGAGGAGGGAAAGGTAGAGAGGATGGAGAAGGGAAAGGTAGAGAGGGATGGAGGAGGGAAAGGTAGAGAGGGATGGAGGAGGGAAAGGTAGAGAGGATGGAGGAGGGAAAGGGAGAGAGGATGGAGGAGGGAAAGGGAGAGAGGATGGAGGAGGGACAGGGAGAGAGGATGGAGGAGGGACAGGGAGAGAGGATGGAGGAGGGAAAGGGAGAGAGGATGGAGGAGGGAAAGGGAGAGAGGATGGACGAGGGAAAGGGAGAGAGGATGGAGGAGGGAAAGGGAGAGAGGATGGACGAGGGAAAGGGAGAGAGGATGGAGGAGGGAAAGGGAGAGAGGGATGGAGGAGGGAAAGGGAGAGAGGATGGAGGAGGGAAAGGGAGAGAGGATGGAGGAGGGAAAGGGAGAGAGGGATGGAGGAGGGAAAGGGAGAGAGGATGGAGGAGGGAAAGGGAGAGAGGATGGAGGAGGGAAAGGGAGAGAGGATGGAGGAGGGAAAGGGAGAGAGGGATGGAGGAGGGAAAGGTAGAGAGGATGGAGGAGGGAAAGGTAGAGAGGGATGGAGGAGGGAAAGGTAGAGAGGGATGGAGGAGGGAAAGGTAGAGAGGGATGGAGGAGGGAAAGGTAGAGAGGGATGGAGAAGGGAAAGGTAGAGAGGGATGGAGGAGGGAAAGGTAGAGAGGATGGAGGAGGGAAAGGTAGAGAGGATGGAGGAGGGAAAGGGAGAGAGGATGGAGGAGGGAAAGGGAGAGAGGATGGAGGAGGGAAAGGGAGAGAGGATGGAGGAGGGACAGGGAGAGAGGATGGAGGAGGGAAAGGGAGAGAGAATGGAGGAGGGAAAGGGAGAGAGGATGGAGGAGGGAAAGGGAGAGAGGGATGGAGGAGGGAAAGAGGATGGAGGAGGGACAGGGAGAGAGGATGGAGGAGGGAAAGGGAGAGAGGGATGGAGGAGGGAAAGGTAGAGAGGATGGAGGAGGGAAAGGGAGAGAGGATGGAGGAGGGAAAGGGAGAGAGGGATGGAGGAGGGAAAGGGAGAGAGGATGGAGGAGGGAAAGGTAGAGAGGATGGAGGAGGGAAAGGGAGAGAGGGATGGAGGAGGGAAAGGGAGAGAGGGATGGAGGAGGGAAAGAGGATGGAGGAGGGAAAGAGGATGGAGGAGGGAAAGAGGATGGAGGAGGGAAAGGGAGAGAGGATGGAGGAGGGAAAGAGGATGGAGGAGGGAAAGAGGATGGAGGAGGGAAAGAGGATGGAGGAGGGAAAGGGAGAGAGGATGGAGGAGGGAAAGGTAGAGAGGATGGAGGAGGGAAAGGGAGAGAGGATGGAGGAGGGAAAGGTAGAGAGGATGGAGGAGGGAAAGGGAGAGAGGATGGAGGAGGGAAAGGGAGAGAGGATGGAGGAGGGAAAGGTAGAGAGGATGGAGGAGGGACAGGGAGAGAGGATGGAGGAGGGAAAGGTAGAGAGGATGGAGGAGAGAGGATGGAGGAGGTGAAAGGTAGAGAGGATGGAGGAGGGACAGGGAGAGAGGATGGACGAGGGAAAGGTAGAGAGGATGGAGGAGGGAAAGGTAGAGAGGATGGAGGAGAGAGGATGGAGGAGGGAAAGGGAGAGAGGATGGAGGGAAAGGGAGAGAGGATGGAGAGGGAGAGAGGATGGAGGAGGGAAAGGTAGAGAGGATGGAGGAGGGAAAGGTAGAGAGGGATGGAGGAGGGAAAGGTAGAGAGGGATGGAGGAGGGAAAGGTAGAGAGGGATGGAGGAGGGAAAGGTAGAGAGGATGGAGGAGGGAAAGGTAGAGAGGATGGAGGAGGGAAAGGGAGAGAGGATGGAGGAGGGAAAGGGAGAGAGGATGGAGGAGGGAAAGGGAGAGAGGATGGAGGAGGGAAAGGGAGAGAGGATGGAGGAGGGAAAGGGAGAGAGGATGGAGGAGGGACAGGGAGAGAGGATGGAGGAGGGAAAGGGAGAGAGGATGGAGGAGGGAAAGGGAGAGAGGATGGAGGAGGGAAAGGGAGAGAGGATGGAGGAGGGAAAGGGAGAGAGGATGGAGGAGGGAAAGGGAGAGAGGATGGAGGAGGGAAAGGGAGAGAGGGATGGAGGAGGGAAAGGGAGAGAGGGATGGAGGAGGGAAAGAGGATGGAGGAGGGACAGGGAGAGAGGATGGAGGAGGGAAAGGGAGAGAGGGATGGAGGAGGGAAAGGTAGAGAGGATGGAGGAGGGAAAGGGAGAGAGGATGGAGGAGGGAAAGGGAGAGAGGGATGGAGGAGGGAAAGGGAGAGAGGATGGAGGAGGGAAAGGTAGAGAGGATGGAGGAGGGAAAGGGAGAGAGGGATGGAGGAGGGAAAGGGAGAGAGGGATGGAGGAGGGAAAGGGAGAGAGGATGGAGGAGGGAAAGAGGATGGAGGAGGGAAAGAGGATGGAGGAGGGAAAGGGTGAGAGGATGGAGGAGGGAAAGAGGATGGAGGAGGGAAAGAGGATGGAGGAGGGAAAGGGAGAGAGGGTGGAGGAGGGAAAGGGAGAGAGGGTGGAGGAGGGAAAGGGAGAGAGGGTGGAGGAGGGAAAGGTAGAGAGGGTGGAGGAGGGAAAGGTAGAGAGGGTGGAGGAGGGAAAGGGAGAGAGGATGGAGGAGGGAAAGGGAGAGAGGGATGGAGGAGGGAAAGGGAGAGAGGGATGGAGGAGGGAAAGGGAGAGAGGGATGGAGGAGGGAAAGGGAGAGAGGATGGAGGAGGGAAAGGGAGAGAGGGATGGAGGAGGGAAAGGGAGAGAGGATGGAGGAGGGAAAGGGAGAGAGGGATGGAGGAGGGAAAGGGAGAGAGGATGGAGGAGGGAAAGGGAGAGAGGGATGGAGGAGGGAAAGGGAGAGAGGATGGAGGAGGGAAAGGTAGAGAGGATGGAGGAGGGAAAGGTAGAGAGGGATGGAGGAGGGAAAGGTAGAGAGGGATGGAGGAGGGAAAGGTAGAGAGGGATGGAGGAGGGAAAGGTAGAGAGGGATGGAGGAGGGAAAGGTAGAGAGGATGGAGAAGGGAAAGGTAGAGAGGGATGGAGGAGGGAAAGGTAGAGAGGATGGAGGAGGGAAAGGTAGAGAGGATGGAGGAGGGAAAGGTAGAGAGGATGGAGGAGGGAAAGGGAGAGAGGATGGAGGAGGGAAAGGGAGAGAGGATGGAGGAGGGACAGGGAGAGAGGATGGAGGAGGGAAAGGGAGAGAGGATGGAGGAGGGAAAGGGAGAGAGGATGGAGGAGGGAAAGGGAGAGAGGATGGAGGAGGGAAAGAGGGATGGAGGAGGGAAAGAGGATGGAGGAGGGACAGGGAGAGAGGATGGAGGAGGGAAAGGGAGAGAGGGATGGAGGAGGGAAAGGGAGAGAGGATGGAGGAGGGAAAGGGAGAGAGGGATGGAGGAGGGAAAGGGAGAGAGGATGGAGGAGGGAAAGGTAGAGAGGATGGAGGAGGGAAAGGTAGAGAGGATGGAGGAGGGAAAGGGAGAGAGGATGGAGGAGGGAAAGGGAGAGAGGGATGGAGGAGGGAAAGGGAGAGAGGGATGGAGGAGGGAAAGAGGATGGAGGAGGGAAAGAGGATGGAGGAGGGAAAGAGGATGGAGGAGGGAAAGAGGATGGAGGAGGGAAAGAGGATGGAGGAGGGAAAGAGGATGGAGGAGGGAAAGAGGATGGAGGAGGGACAGGGAGAGAGGATGGAGGAGGGAAAGGGAGAGAGGGTGGAGGAGGGAAAGGGAGAGAGGGTGGAGGAGGGAAAGGTAGAGAGGGTGGAGTAGGGAAAGGGAGAGAGGGTGGAGGAGGGAAAGGTAGAGAGGATGGAGAAGGGAAAGGGAGAGAGGGATGGAGGAGGGAAAGGGAGAGAGGGATGGAGGAGGGAAAGGGAGAGAGGATGGAGGAGGGAAAGGGAGAGAGGGATGGAGGAGGGAAAGGGAGAGATGATGGAGGAGGGAAAGGGAGAGAGGGATGGAGGAGGGAAAGGGAGAGAGGATGGAGGAGGGAAAGGGAGAGAGGGATGGAGGAGGGAAAGGGAGAGAGGATGGAGGAGGGAAAGGGAGAGAGGGTGGAGGAGGGAAAGGGAGAGAGGGTGGAGGAGGGAAAGGGAGAGAGGGTGGAGGAGGGAAAGGGAGAGAGGATGGAGGAGGGAAAGGGAGAGAGGGATGGATGGTAAATCAAATCAGACTGGAACTAATGAAGTGTAGTGTGTGTCTCGTCTGTGTGTGAGAGAAATCGGTTCCTTAAACTAGCCGGGTACAATCAGACCTCAGCCATCTCTAACTACTTTAACGTTACTTGATTGGCATAGGTAGCTGAATCAGCTAAGGTAACTGTTAGCTAGCTAAGTTAGCTAAACAAAATGTTGGATAGACCAAGGAAGTGTAGACAAAACGTTATCTAACTTTTGGACTCCACTAGGACCAGATAACGAAGACAATTCACTCTCGATTGTCTCAATATTTAAGTAAAATAAAGCTAAACTATAATAATAGCATGACTTGACTTCTTACCCTGGTCGCTTTCTCCCACACCTGGTTGAGTTTAGCTATCCTAAATTCCACCGTGCTCTTACCGTCCACGGACGGTTTCTGATCGTTCATTTCTCGAGAATACTTTCCTGCAATCGCCCCGACTGCGAGACACAACACCGCGAATAAACAACCGAACTTCATTTTTGCACCGTACCGGAAAATGGATGGAATAAATCTTAAAAATGAAACGCAATTTCAGAGCTACGGTCTATCTAACTCCGAGTACTTCAAGTCATGTGTTTAGAAGAGGCGGACGCGTCCTGAACTGCATTATGGGATATGTAGTTTTAGAAAAAACACTATAAACTGGGTTTCCAGTTCTGGGGAAAGGGTTTGTAAACATACAATACCCACAATGCACCTCGTAATCGTCTCCTAGTAACGGAGGAAGTGGGAGGCTTTGAGCAAATAGGAATCATCCACGCGTTGGATTGAGAAGGGATTTAGGGTTTAGCAATTTTACACCACACAGGCATAATTTAATGTTGGCTAGCTTTCACACATGAAACAGCCTACTCAAGCAGTAATAAGTCACCCATTTTGTGTTAACCATTTAGTTTACTAAACTAGGTATTGATTGGCGCCTGCACACACACACACACAAAGTTGTCTATGTTGGTTGTGTAGTTGCCATGGCGCCCTAGCAGCCTAAGCACAGAGCTCATGTACATGGTAAATTATTTATAAGTGTTTTTAAATTGTGTTTTTAAATATTTGCAGATGGACTGGCAGCTTGCTAGTTGTTTTTGTTTGAATGATGCATCTGTACCAGCTTTGTTGTTTTTTCACCCTTGGCTGCCTGTTCCTGGTCTTTTGAAAACTCAGGAGTCACCTGAAGCACTAGAGGAATGGCAGAGGGCTCGTAGTGAGGACGACTGGCTACTACTCTGAACTGTGTGTGGTGAACTTTCTGGTGCCCAGAGCTGCTGAGGCAGAGGGCTCGTAGTGAGGACGACTGGCTACTACTCTGAACTGTGTGTGGTGAACTTTCTGGTGCCCAGAGCTGCTGAGGCAGAGGCCTCGTAGTGAGGACGACTGGCTACTACTCTGAACTGTGTGGTGAACTTTCTGGTGCCCAGAGCTGCTGAGACATCAAGTGGGTGCTACTCAGAGGGAAGGAGGACACTCAGGCTGATTCCCAGAGTAGCCCTCTACAAAGATCATCACTAGACTGTTCATCAACCACCTTCCTCTGATCATGATATGTCCCTCTCCATCTTTTAGAGGATGCATGAACTCAAAGACTTGGCCTCTATTGGCTGACCTAATTATCGTTAGACTTGGCCTCTATTGGTTGACCAAATTATCGTTAGACTTGGCCTCTATTGGTTGACCTAATTATAGTTAGGTCAACCAATAGAGGCAAAGTCTAACAATAATTAGGCAATTCATGATGATGTACTGGTTGTTCTAACTCTAGTTAGACTACTCATGTACTGGTTGTTCTAACTCTAGTTAGACTACTCATGTACTGGTTGTTCTAACTCTAGTTAGACTACTCATGTAATGGTTGTTCTAACTCTAGTTAGACTACTCATGTAATGGTTGTTCTAACTCTAGTTAGACTACTCATGTACTGGTTGTTCTAACTCTAGTTAGACTACTCATGTACTGGTTGATCTAACTATAATTAGGAAATTCATGATGATGTACTGGTTGATCTAACTATAGTTAGACTACTCATGTACTGGTTGTTCTAACTCTAGTTAGACTACTCATGTACTGGTTGTTCTAACTCTAGTTAGACTACTCATGTACTGGTTGTTCTAACTCTAGTTAGACTACTCATGTACTGGTTGTTCTAACTCTAGTTAGACAACTCATGTACTGGTTGTTCTAACTCTAGTTAGACTACTCATGTACTGGTTGTTCTAACTCTAGTTAGACTACTCATGTACTGGTTGTTCTAACTCTAGTTAGACTACTCATGTACTGGTTGTTTTAACTCTAGTTAGACTACTCATGTACTGGTTGTTCTAACTAGTTAGACTACTCATGTACTGGTTGTTCTAACTCTAGTTAGATTACTCATGTACTGGTTGTTCTAACTCTAGTTAGACTACTCATGTACTGGTTGTTCTAACTATAGTTAGACTACTCATGTACTGGTTGTTCTAACTCTAGTTAGACTACTCATGTACTGGTTGTTCTAACTCTAGTTAGACTACTCATGTACTGGTTGTTCTAACTCTAGTTAGACAACTCATGTACTGGTTGTTCTAACTAGTTAGACTACTCATGTACTGGTTGATCTAACTATAGTTAGACTACTCATGTACTGGTTGTTCTAACTCTAGTTAGACTACTCATGTACTGGTTGTTCTAACTCTAGTTAGACTACTCATGTACTGGTTGTTCTAACTCTAGTTAGACTACTCATGTACTGGTTGTTCTAACTCTAGTTAGACTACTCATGTACTGGTTGTTCTAACTCTAGTTAGACTACTCATGTACTGGTTGTTCTAACTCTAGTAAGACTACTCATGAACTGGTTGTTCTAACTCTAGTTAGACTACTCATGTACTGGTTGTTCTAACTCTAGTTAGACTACTCATGTACTGGTTGATCTAACTCTAGTTAGACTACTCCTGTACTGGTTGTTCTAACTCTAGTTAGACTACTCATGTACTGGTTGATCTAACTATAATTAGGAAATTCATGATGATGTACTGGTTGATCTAACTATAGTTAGACTACTCATGTACTGGTTGTTCTAACTCTAGTTAGACTACTCATGTACTGGTTGTTCTAACTCTAGTTAGACTACTCATGTACTGGTTGTTCTAACTCTAGTTAGACTACTCATGTACTGGTTGTTCTAACTATAGTTAGACTACTCATGTACTGGTTGATCTAACTCTAGTTAGACTACTCCTGTACTGGTTGTTCTAACTCTAGTTAGACTACTCCTGTACTGGTTGTTCTAACTCTAGTTAGACTACTCCTGTACTGGTTGTTCTAACTCTAGTTAGACTACTCATGTACTGGTTGTTCTAACTATAGTTAGACTACTCATGTACTGGTTGATCTAACTCTAGTTAGACTACTCCTGTACTGGTTGTTCTAACTCTAGTTAGACTACTCCTGTACTGGTTGTTCTAACTCTAGTTAGACTACTCCTGTACTGGTTGTTCTAACTCTAGTTAGACTACTCATGTACTGGTTGTTCTAACTCTAGTTAGACTACTCATGTACTGGTTGTTCTAACTCTAGTTAGTCTACTCATGTACTGGTTGTTCTAACTCTAGTTAGACTACTCATGTACTGGTTGTTCTAACTCTAGTTAGACTATTCATGTACTGGTTGTTAGTTTTTTTGTGTGTTTAAAGTGCTTTGAGATTCTTATGAACAGTGCTATAGAAATATAATAAATGATTATTATAATGATTATTATTCCGACTGTATCTGCATTGTTACCCAATAATATGCCTGAGAATCGACCAACCCATTCCACATTCCGAACCACAATCTTAGAACCATTTATTGCAGCATCACAATGGCCCGGTAACCAAAACAAAAGAACCCTTCTATTCCTCTACACAAGCGCTATGGCAACAATCTAACAGTGTTTATTTTGAAAATCTAAATCTACCCCATACTAAAAAAAAAAAAATTAAAAAAGAGATTTCCAGA
>NW_027258040.1:35000-52500 GCF_045791955.1 Oncorhynchus clarkii lewisi
TAACAGCACTATCAACAAGGCAGGTCCTACAGGCCCTAGTTTATGCCTTCTTAACAACACTATCAACAAGGCAGGTCCTACAGGCCCTAGTTTCTACCTTCTTAACAACACTATCAACAAGGCAGGTCCTACAGGCCCTAGTTTCTACCTTCTTAACAACACTATCAACAAGGCAGGTCCTACAGGCCCTAGTTTCTACCTTCTTAACAACACTATCAACAAGGCAGGTCCTACGGGCCCTAGTTTCTACCTTCTTAACAACACTATCAACAAGGCAGGTCCTACAGGCCCTAGTTTCTACCTTCTTAACAACACTATCAACAAGACAGGTCTTACAGGCCCTAGTTTCTACCTTCTTAACAACACTATCAACAAGGCAGGTCCTACAGGCCCTAGTTTCTACCTTCTTAACAACACTATCAACAAGGCAGGTCCTACTGGCCCTAGTTTCTACCTTCTTAACAACACTATCAACAAGGCAGGTCCTACAGGCCCTAGTTTCTACCTTCTTAACAACACTATCAACAAGGCAGGTCCTACAGGCCCTAGTTTCTACCTTCTTAACAACACTATCAACAAGGCAGGTCCTACAGGCCCTAGTTTCTACCTTCTTAACAACACTATCAACAAGGCAGGTCCTACAGGCCCTAGTTTCTACCTTCTTAACAACACTATCAACAAGGCAGGTCCTACAGGCCCTAGTTTCTACCTTCTTAACAACACTATCAACAAGGCAGGTCCTACAGGCCCTAGTTTCTACCTTCTTAACAACACTATCAACAAGGCAGGTCCTACAGGCCCTAGTTTCTACCTTCTTAACAACACTATCAACAAGGCAGGTCCTACAGGCCCTAGTTTCTACCTTCTTAACAACACTATCAACAAGGCAGGTCCTACAGGCCCTAGTTTCTACCTTTTTAACAACACTATCAACAAGGCAGGTCCTACAGGCCCTAGTTTCTACCTTCTTAACAACACTATCAACAAGGCAGGTCCTACAGGCCCTAGTTTCTACCTTCTTAACAGCACTATCAACAAGGCAGGTCCTACAGGCCCTAGTTTCTACCTTCTTAACAACACTATCAACAAGACAGGTCCTACTGGCCCTAGTTTCTACCTTCTTAACAACACTATCAACAAGGCAGGTCCTACTGGCCCTAGTTTCTACCTTCTTAACAACACTATCAACAAGGCAGGTCCTACAGGCCCTAGTTTCTACCTTCTTAACAACACTATCAACAAGGCAGGTCCTACTGGCCCTAGTTTCTTCCTTCTTAACAACACTATCAACAAGGCAGGTCCTACAGGCCCTAGTTTCTACCTTCTTAACAACACTATCAACAAGGCAGGTCCTACAGGCCCTAGTTTCTACCTTCTTAACAACACTATCAACAAGGCAGGTCCTACAGGCCCTAGTTTCTACCTTCTTAACAACACTATCAACAAGGCAGGTCCTACTGGCCCTAGTTTCTACCTTCTTAACAACACTATCAACAAGGCAGGTCCTACAGGCCCTAGTTTCTACCTTCTTAACAACACTATCAACAAGGCAGGTCCTACAGGCCCTAGTTTCTACCTTCTTAACAACACTATCAACAAGGCAGGTCCTACTGGCCCTAGTTTCTACCTTCTTAACAACACTATCAACAAGGCAGGTCCTACAGGCCCTAGTTTCTACCTTCTTAACAACACTATCAACAAGGCAGGTCCTACAGGCCCTAGTTTCTACCTTCTTAACAACACTATCAACAAGGCAGGTCCTACGGGCCCTAGTTTCTACCTTCTTAACAACACTATCAACAAGGCAGGTCCTACAGGCCCTAGTTTCTACCTTCTTAACAACACTATCAACAAGACAGGTCTTACAGGCCCTAGTTTCTACCTTCTTAACAACACTATCAACAAGGCAGGTCCTACAGGCCCTAGTTTCTACCTTCTTAACAACACTATCAACAAGGCAGGTCCTACTGGCCCTAGTTTCTACCTTCTTAACAACACTATCAACAAGGCAGGTCCTACAGGCCCTAGTTTCTACCTTCTTAACAACACTATCAACAAGGCAGGTCCTACAGGCCCTAGTTTCTACCTTCTTAACAACACTATCAACAAGGCAGGTCCTACAGGCCCTAGTTTCTACCTTCTTAACAACACTATCAACAAGGCAGGTCCTACAGGCCCTAGTTTCTACCTTCTTAACAACACTATCAACAAGGCAGGTCCTACAGGCCCTAGTTTCTACCTTCTTAACAACACTATCAACAAGGCAGGTCCTACTGGCCCTAGTTTCTACCTTCTTAACAACACTATCAACAAGGCAGGTCCTACAGGCCCTAGTTTCTACCTTCTTAACAACACTATCAACAAGGCAGGTCCTACAGGCCCTAGTTTCTACCTTCTTAACAACACTATCAACAAGGCAGGTCCTACTGGCCCTAGTTTCTACCTTCTTAACAACACTATCAACAAGGCAGGTCCTACAGGCCCTAGTTTCTACCTTCTTAACAACACTATCAACAAGGCAGGTCCTACAGGCCCTAGTTTCTACCTTCTTAACAACTCTATCAACAAGGCAGGTCCTACAGGCCCTAGTTTCTACCTTCTTAACAACACTATCAACAAGGCAGGTCCTACAGGCCCTAGTTTCTACCTTCTTAACAACTCTATCAACAAGGCAGGTCCTACAGGCCCTAGTTTTGTTGCATCTGGACAACTGTTCAGTCATGTGGTCAGATGCCACAAAGAGAGACATAGGAAAATCGCAATTGGCCCTCAACAGAGCAGCACGGCTGGCTCAGAACAGGGCAGCACGGCTGGCTCAGAACAGGGCAGCACGGCTGGTTCTGAACAGGGCAGCACGGATGGCCCTTGGATGTACACAGAGAGCTAATATTAATAATATGCATGTCAATCTCTCCTGGCTCAAAGTGGAGGAGAGATTGTCTTCATAACTACTTGTATTTATGAGAGGTATTGATGTGTTGAATGCACAGAGCCATCTGTTTAAATGACTAGCACACAGCTCAGACACCAATGCATACCCCACAAGACATGTCACCAGAGGTCTGTTTAAATGACTAGCACACAGCTCAGACACCAATGCATACCCCACAAGACATGCCACCAGAGGTCTCTTCACAGTCCCCAAGTCCAGAACAGACTATGGGAGGTGCACAGTACTACATAGAGCCATGACTACATGGAACTATATTCCACATCAGGTAACGGATGCAATATGTTGTGAAATCTATTGAGAAATGTCTTGTAATGTTTTAAAAATTGTATAACTGCCTTAATGTTGCTGGGCCCCAGGAAGAGTAACTGCTGCTTTGGCAGGAACTAATGGGGATCCATAATAAACCCCAGGAAGAGTAACTGCTGCCTTGGCAGGAACTAATGGGGATCCCTAATAAACCCCAGGAAGAGTAGCTGTTGCTTTGGCAGGAACTAATGGGGATCCCTAATAAACCCCAGGAAGAGTAACTGCTGCCTTGGCAGGAACTAATGGGGATCCCTAATAAGCCCCAGGAAGAGTAGCTGCTGCTTTGGCAGAAACTAATGGGGATCCCTAATAAACCCCAGGAAGAGTAGCTTCTGCCTTGGCAGGAACTAATGGGGATCCCTAATAAACCCCAGGAAGAGTAGCTGCTGCTTTGGCAGGAACTAATGGGGATCCATAATAAACCCCAGGAAGAGTAATTGCTGCCTTGGCAGGAACTAATGGGGATCCCTAATAAACCCCAGGAAGAGTAGTTGCTGCTTTGGCAGGAACTAATGGGGATCCCTAATAAACCCCAGGAAGAGTAACTGCTGCCTTGGCAGGAACTAATGGGGATCCCTAATAAGCCCCAGGAAGAGTAGCTGCTGCTTTGGCAGAAACTAATGGGGATCCCTAATAAACCCCAGGAAGAGTAGCTTCTGCCTTGGCAGGAACTAATGGGGATCCCTAATAAACCCCAGGAAGAGTAGCTGCTGCTTTGGCAGGAACTAATGGGGATCCATAATAAACCCCAGGAGGAGTAGATGCTGCCTTGGCAGGAACTAATGGGGATCCATAATAAACCCCAGGAAGAGTAGCTTCTGTCTTGGCAGGAACTAATGGGGATCCATAATAAACCCCAGGAAGAGTAGCTGCTGCCTTGACAGGAACTAATGGGGATCCCTAATAAACCCCAGGAAGAGTAGCTGCGGCCTTGGCAGGAACTAATGGGGATCCATAATAAACCCCAGGAAGAGTAGCTGCTTCCTTGGCAGGAACTAATGGGGATCCCCAATAAACCCCAGGAAGAGTAGCTGTTGCCTTGGCAGGAACTAATGGGGATCCCTAATAAACCCCAGGAATAGTAGCTGCTGCCTTGGCAGGAACTAATGGGGATCCATAATAAACCCCAGGAAGAGTAGCTGCTGCCTTGGCAGGAACTAATGGGGATCCATAATAAACCCCAGGAAGAGTAGCTGCTGCCTTGGCAGGAACTAATGGGGATCCATAATAAACCCCAGGAAGAGTAGCTGCTACCTTGACAGGAACTAATTGGGAATCCATAATAAACCCCAGGAAGAGTAGCTGCTGCCTTGACAGGAACTAATGGGGATCCATAATAAACCCCTGGAAGAGTAGCTGCTGCCTTGGCAGGAACTAATGGGGATCCATAATAAACCCCAGGAAGAGTAGCTGCTGCCTTGGCAGGAACTAATGGGGATCCATAATAAACCCCAGGAAGAGTAGCTGCTGCCTTGGTAGGACCTAATGGGGATCCATAATAAACCCCAGGAAGAGTAGCTGCTGCCTTGGCAGGACCTAATGGGGATCCATAATAAACCCCAGGAAGAGTAGCTGCTGCCTTGGCAGGAACTAATGGGGATCCATAATAAACCCCAGGAAGAGTATCTGCTGCCTTGGCAGGAACTAATGGGGATCCATAATAAATCCCAGGAAGAGTAGCTGCTGCCTTGGCAGGACCTAATGGGGATCCATAATAGACCCCAGAAAGAGTAGATGCTGGATGGATGACTAGTCACTTTAAATAGTGCAACTTTAATAATGTTTACATATCTTACATTACTCATATCACATGTAAATACTGTATTTTATACCATCTACTGCATCTTGCCTATGCCGCTCGGCCATCGCTCATCCATATACTTATATGCACATATTCTTATTCCATCCCTTTAGTTAGATTTGTGTTTATAAGGTAGTAGTTGTGGAATTGTTAGTTTACTTGTGGATATTTACTGCACTGTTGGAACTAGAAGCACAAGCATTTCGCTACGCTGGCATTAACATCTGCTAACCATGTGTATGTGACCAATAAAATGTGATTTGATTTGCCTTTCGCAAGATCTAATGGGGATCCGTAATAGATACAAATACAGACAGACTGACTATGATCATATTAAAATCCCCCAAGGTTCCCAAGTAAGTCCCAGCGCCAGCGTCCGGAATACTGGGAGGAGGCGGCGGCCGCCCTGCCGGGATACCGGGGACCGTGGCAACAGGAGACGACGGAGACGGTCGACGCCGGGCGGTGTTGGTGCTGGTGCCCACGTCGGGTTCAGAATGTGACCTCTACCACCGACACCAACGATCTCTTTTATTTTCAGTAAATTAATTTCCTGTACAGAGCTATACTGAAGTAATCTTTCCTACGTTATATAGACTGCCTTGCATAAGTGTTCACCCCCTAACGGAGGCGTCACTACAGTCCCTGGTCCCATAGGGCGGCGCACAATTGGCCCAGCGTCGTCTGGGTTAGGATTTGGCTGGGGTGGGCCGTCATTGTAAATAAGAATTTGTTCTTAAACTGATGTGCCTAGTTAAATAAAGGTTACATTTAATTGTAATTATTATTTATTTTTTTGTCAACAATCTACTCAAAATACTCTGGAAGAAAAAAAGAAGTTTCATACAAAATAAAACACCTTGATTTTATAATTATTCACCTCCCTGAATAAACACATGTGAGAAACACCTTTGGCAGTCATTACAGCTGGGAGTCTTCTTGGGTAAGTCTCTAAGAGTCGTTACAGCTGGGAGTCTTCTTGGGTAAGTCTCTAAGAGTCGTTACGGCTGGGAGTCTTCTTGGGTAAATCTCTAAGAGTCATTACAGGTGGGAGTCTTCTTGGGTAAGTCTCTAAGAGTCATTACAGCTGGGAGTCTTCTTGGGTAAGTCTCTAAGAGTTATTACAGCTGGGAGTCTTCTTGGGTAAGTCTCTAAGAGTCATTACAGCTGGGAGTCTTCTTGGGTAAATCTCTAAGAGTCATTACAGCTGGGAGTCTTCTTGGGTAAATCTCTAAGAGTCGTTACGGCTGGGAGTCTTCTTGGGTAAGTCTCTAAGAGTTATTACAGCTGGGAGTCTTCTTGGGTAAGTCTCTAAGAGTTATTACAGCTGGGAGTCTTCTTGGGTAAATCTCTAAGAGTCATTACAGGTGGGAGTCTTCTTGGGTAAGTCTCTAAGAGTCATTACAGCTGGGAGTCTTCTTGGGTAAGTCTCTAAGAGTTATTACAGCTGGGAGTCTTCTTGGGTAAGTCTCTAAGAGTCGTTACAGCTGGGAGTCTTCTTGGGTAAGTCTCTAAGAGTCATTACAGCTGGGAGTCTTCTTGGGTAAGTCTCTAAGAGTTATTACAGCTGGGAGTCTTCTTGGGTAAATCTCTAAGAGTCATTACAGGTGGGAGTCTTCTTGGGTAAGTCTCTAAGAGTCATTACAGGTGGGAGTCTTCTTGGGTAAATCTCTAAGAGTCATTACAGGTGGGAGTCTTCTTGGGTAAGTCTCTAAGAGTCATTACAGGTGGGAGACTTCTTGGGTAAGTCTCTAAGAGTCGTTACGGCTGGGAGTCTTCTTGGGTAAGTCTCTAAGAGTCATTACAGGTGGGAGTCTTCTTGGGTAAGTCTCTAACAGTCATTACAGCTGGGAGTCTTCTTGGGTAAGTCTCTAAGAGTCATTACAGCTGGGAGTCTTCTTGGGTAAGTCTCTAACAGTCATTACAGGTGGGAGTCTTCTTGGGTAAGTCTCTAACAGTCATTACAGGTGGGAGTCTTCTTGGGTAAATCTCTGAGAGTCATTACAGCTGGGAGTCTTCTTGGCTAAGTCTCTAAGAGTCGTTACGGCTGGGAGTCTTCTTGGGTAAGTCTCTAAGAGTCATTACAGCTGGGAGTCTTTCTTCTTGGGTAAATCTCTGAGAGTCATTACAGCTGGGAGTCTTCTTGGCTAAGTCTCTAAGAGTCATTACAGCTGGGAGTCTTCTTGGGTAAGTCTCTAACAGTCATTACAGGTGGGAGTCTTCTTGGGTAAGTCTCTAAGAGTCATTACAGCTGGGAGTCTTCTTGGGTAAGTCTCTAAGAGTCATTACAGGTGGGAGTCTTCTTGGGTAAGTCTCTAAGAGTCATTACAGGTGGGAGTCTTCTTGGGTAAGTTTCTAAGAGTCATTACAGGTGGGAGACTTCTTGGGTAAGTCTCTAAGAGTCGTTACGGCTGGGAGTCTTCTTGGGTAATTCTCTAAGAGTCATTACAGCTGGGAGTCTTCTTGGGTAAGTCTCTAAGAGTCATTACAGCTGGGAGTCTTCTTGGCTAAGTCTCTAAGTGTCATTACAGGTGGGAGTCTTCTTGGGTAAGTCTCTAAGTGTCATTACAGGTGGGAGTCTTCTTGGGTAAGTCTCTAAGAGTCATTACAGGTGGGAGTCTTCTTGGGTAAGTCTCTAAGAGTCATTACAGGTGGGAGTCTTCTTGGGTAAGTCTCTAAGAGTCATTACAGGTGGGAGTCTTCTTGGGTAAATCTCTAAGAGTCATTACAGCTGGGAGTCTTCTTGGGTAAATCTCTAAGAGTCATTACAGCTGGGAGTCTTCTTGGGTAAGTCTCTAAGTGTCATTACAGGTGGGAGTCTTCTCGGGTAAGTCTCTAAGAGTCATTACAGGTGGGAGTCTTCTCGGGTAAGTCTCTAAGAGTCGTTACAGCTGGGAGTCTTCTTGGGTAAGTCTCTAAGAGTCATTACAGGTGGGAGTCTTCTTGGGTAAGTCTCTAAGAGTCATTACAGGTGGGAGTCTTCTTGGGTAAGTCTCTAAGAGTCATTACAGGTGGGAGTCTTCTTGGGTAAGTCTCTAGGAGTCATTACAGGTGGGAGTCTTCTTGGGTAAATCTCTGAGAGTCATTACAGCTGGGAGTCTTCTTGGCTAAGTCTCTAAGAGTCATTACAGCTGGGAGTCTTCTTGGGTAAGTCTCTAAGAGTCATTACAGGTGGGAGTCTTCTTGGGTAAATCTCTAAGAGTCATTACAGCTGGGAGTCTTCTTGGGTAAGTCTCTAAGAGTCATTACAGGTGGGAGTCTTCTTGGGTAAGTCTCTAAGAGTCATTACAGGTGGGAGTCTTCTTGGGTAAGTCTCTAAGAGTCATTACAGGTGGGAGTCTTCTTGGGTAAGTCTCTAAGAGTCATTACAGGTGGGAGTCTTCTTGGGTAAGTCTCTAGGAGTCATTACAGGTGGGAGTCTTCTTGGGTAAATCTCTAAGAGTCATTACAGGTGGGAGTCTTCTTGGGTAAGTCTCTAAGAGTTATTACAGCTGGGAGTCTTCTTGGGTAAGTCTCTAAGAGTCGTTACAGCTGGGAGTCTTCTTGGGTAAGTCTCTAAGAGTCATTACAGGTGGGAGTCTTCTTGGGTAAGTCTCTAAGAGTCATTACAGCTGGGAGTCTTCTTGGGTAAGTCTCTAAGAGTCATTACAGGTGGGAGTCTTCTTGGGTAAGTCTCTAAGAGTCATTACAGCTGGGAGTCTTCTTGGGTAAGTCTCTAAGAGTCATTACAGGTGGGAGTCTTCTTGGGTAAGTCTCTAAGAGTCATTACAGCTGGGAGTCTTCTTGGGTAAGTCTCTAAGAGTCATTACAGGTGGGAGTCTTCTTGGCTAAGTCTCTAAGAGTCATTACAGCTGGGAGTCTTCTTGGGTAAGTCTCTAAGAGTCATTACAGGTGGGAGTCTTCTTGGGTAAGTCTCTAAGAGTCATTACAGCTGGGAGTCTTCTTGGGTAAGTCTCTAAGAGTCATTACAGGTGGGAGTCTTCTTGGGTAAGTCTCTAAGAGTCATTACAGCTGGGAGTCTTCTTGGGTAAGTCTCTAAGAGTCATTACAGCTGGGAGTCTTCTTGGGTAAGTCTCTAAGAGTCATTACAGGTGGGAGTCTTCTTGGGTAAGTCTCTAAGAGTCATTACAGGTGGGAGTCTTCTTGGGTAAGTCTCTAAGAGTCATTACAGGTGGGAGTCTTCTTGGGTAAGTCTCTAAGAGTCATTACAGGTGGGAGTCTTCTTGGGTAAGTCTCTAAGAGTCATTACAGCTGGGAGTCTTCTTGGGTAAGTCTCTAAGAGTCATTACAGGTGGGAGTCTTCTTGGCTAAGTCTCTAAGAGTCATTACAGCTGGGAGTCTTCTTGGGTAAGTCTCTAAGAGTCATTACAGGTGGGAGTCTTCTTGGGTAAGTCTCTAAGAGTCATTACAGCTGGGAGTCTTCTTGGGTAAATCTCTAAGAGTCATTACAGCTGGGAGTCTTCTTGGGTAAGTCTCTAAGAGTCATTACAGCTGGGAGTCTTCTTGGGTAAGTCTCTAAGAGTCATTACAGCTGGGAGTCTTCTTGGGTAAGTCTCTAAGAGTCATTACAGGTGGGAGTCTTCTTGGGTAAGTCTCTAAGAGTCATTACAGCTGGGAGTCTTCTTGGGTAAGTCTCTAAGAGTCATTACAGGTGGGAGTCTTCTTGGGTAAGTCTCTAAGAGTCATTACAGGTGGGAGTCTTCTTGGGTAAGTCTCTAAGAGTCATTACAGGTGGGAGTCTTCTTGGGTAAGTCTCTAAGAGTCATTACAGGTGGGAGTCTTCTCTGGTAAGTCTCTAAGAGTCATTACAGGTGGGAGTCTTCTTGGGTAAATCTCTAAGAGTCATTACAGCTGGGAGTCTTCTTGGGTAAATCTCTAAGAGTCATTACAGCTGGGAGTCTTCTTGGGTAAGTCTCTAAGAGTCATTACAGGTGGGAGTCTTCTTGGGTAAGTCTCTAAGAGTCATTACAGCTGGGAGTCTTCTTGGGTAAGTCTCTAAGAGTCATTACAGGTGGGAGTCTTCTTGGGTAAGTCTCTAAGAGTCATTACAGCTGGGAGTCTTCTTGGGTAAGTCTCTAAGAGTCATTACAGGTGGGAGTCTTCTTGGGTAAGTCTCTAAGAGTCATTACAGCTGGGAGTCTTCTTGGGTAAGTCTCTAAGAGTCATTACAGCTGGGAGTCTTCTTGGGTAAGTCTCTAAGAGTCATTACAGGTGGGAGTCTTCTTGGGTAAGTCTCTAAGAGTCATTACAGCTGGGAGTCTTCTTGGGTAAGTCTCTAAGAGTCATTACAGGTGGGAGTCTTCTTGGGTAAGTCTCTAAGAGTCATTACAGCTGGGAGTCTTCTTGGGTAAGTCTCTAAGAGTCATTACAGGTGGGAGTCTTCTTGGGTAAGTCTCTAAGAGTCATTACAGCTGGGAGTCTTCTTGGGTAAGTCTCTAAGAGTCATTACAGGTGGGAGTCTTCTTGGGTAAGTCTCTAAGAGTCATTACGGCTGGGAGTCTTCTTGGGTAAGTCTCTAAGAGTCATTACAGGTGGGAGTCTTCTTGGGTAAGTCTCTAAGAGTCATTACAGCTGGGAGTCTTCTTGGGTAAGTCTCTAAGAGTCATTACAGCTGGGAGTCTTCTTGGGTAAGTCTCTAAGAGTCATTACAGGTGGGAGTCTTCTTGGGTAAGTCTCTAAGAGTCATTACAGGTGGGAGTCTTCTTGGGTAAGTCTCTAAGAGTCATTACAGCTGGGAGTCTTCTTGGGTAAGTCTCTAAGAGTCATTACAGGTGGGAGTCTTCTTGGCTAAGTCTCTAAGAGTCATTACAGCTGGGAGTCTTCTTGGGTAAGTCTCTAAGAGTCATTACAGGTGGGAGTCTTCTTGGGTAAGTCTCTAAGAGTCATTACAGCTGGGAGTCTTCTTGGGTAAATCTCTAAGAGTCATTACAGCTGGGAGTCTTCTTGGGTAAGTCTCTAAGAGTCATTACAGCTGGGAGTCTTCTTGGGTAAGTCTCTAAGAGTCATTACAGCTGGGAGTCTTCTTGGGTAAGTCTCTAAGAGTCATTACAGGTGGGAGTCTTCTTGGGTAAGTCTCTAAGAGTCATTACAGCTGGGAGTCT
Organism: Oncorhynchus clarkii lewisi; assembly: GCF_045791955.1. Lineage (NCBI taxonomy): Eukaryota > Metazoa > Chordata > Actinopteri > Salmoniformes > Salmonidae > Oncorhynchus > Oncorhynchus clarkii. Next base: position 46,162 of record NW_027258040.1, read on the forward strand.
TCTTGGGTAAGTCTCTAAGAGTCATTACAGGTGGGAGTCTTCTTGGGTAAGTCTCTAAGAGTCATTACAGCTGGGAGTCTTCTTGGGTAAGTCTCTAAGAGTCATTACAGGTGGGAGTCTTCTTGGGTAAGTCTCTAAGAGTCATTACAGCTGGGAGTCTTCTCTGGTAAGTCTCTAAGAGTCATTACAGGTGGGAGTCTTCTTGGCTAAGTCTCTAAGAGTCATTACAGCTGGGAGTCTTCTTGGGTAAATCTCTAAGAGTCATTACAGCTGGGAGTCTTCTTGGGTAAGTCTCTAAGAGTCATTACAGGTGGGAGTCTTCTTGGGTAAGTCTCTAAGAGTCATTACAGCTGGGAGTCTTCTTGGGTAAGTCTCTAAGAGTCATTACAGGTGGGAGTCTTCTTGGGTAAGTCTCTAAGAGTCATTACAGCTGGGAGTCTTCTTGGGTAAGTCTCTAAGAGTCATTACAGGTGGGAGTCTTCTTGGGTAAGTCTCTAAGAGTCATTACAGCTGGGAGTCTTCTTGGGTAAGTCTCTAAGAGTCATTACAGCTGGGAGTCTTCTTGGGTAAGTCTCTAAGAGTCATTACAGGTGGGAGTCTTCTTGGGTAAGTCTCTAAGAGTCATTACAGCTGGGAGTCTTCTTGGGTAAGTCTCTAAGAGTCATTACAGGTGGGAGTCTTCTTGGGTAAGTCTCTAAGAGTCATTACAGCTGGGAGTCTTCTTGGGTAAGTCTCTAAGAGTCATTACAGCTGGGAGTCTTCTTGGGTAAGTCTCTAAGAGTCATTACAGGTGGGAGTCTTCTTGGGTAAGTCTCTAAGAGTCATTACAGGTGGGAGTCTTCTTGGGTAAGTCTCTAAGAGTCGTTACGGCTGGGAGTCTTCTTGGGTAAGTCTCTAAGAGTCATTACAGGTGGGAGTCTTCTTGGGTAAGTCTCTAAGAGTCATTACAGCTGGGAGTCTTCTTGGGTAAGTCTCTAAGAGTCATTACAGCTGGGAGTCTTCTTGGGTAAGTCTCTAAGAGTCATTACAGGTGGGAGTCTTCTTGGGTAAGTCTCTAAGAGTCATTACAGGTGGGAGTCTTCTTGGGTAAGTCTCTAAGAGTCATTACAGGTGGGAGTCTTCTTGGGTAAGTCTCTAAGAGTCATTACAGGTGGGAGTCTTCTTGGGTAAGTCTCTAAGAGTCATTACAGGTGGGAGTCTTCTTGGGTAAGTCTCTAAGAGTCATTACAGGTGGGAGTCTTCTTGGGTAAATCTCTAAGAGTCATTACAGGTGGGAGTCTTCTTGGGTAAGTCTCTAAGAGTCATTACAGGTGGGAGTCTTCTTGGGTAAGTCTCTAAGAGTCATTACAGCTGGGAGTCTTCTTGGGTAAATCTCTAAGAGTCATTACAGGTGGGAGTCTTCTTGGGTAAATCTCTAAGAGTCATTACAGCTGGGAGTCTTCTTGGGTAAATCTCTAAGAGTCATTACAGGTGGGAGTCTTCTTGGGTAAGTCTCTAAGAGTCATTACAGCTGGGAGTCTTCTTGGCTAAGTCTCTAAGAGTCATTACAGCTGGGAGTCTTCTTGGGTAAGTCTCTAAGAGTCATTACAGGTGGGAGTCTTCTTGGGTAAGTCTCTAAGAGTCATTACAGGTGGGAGTCTTCTTGGGTAAGTCTCTAAGAGTCATTACAGGTGGGAGTCTTCTTGGGTAAGTCTCTAAGAGTCATTACAGGTGGGAGTCTTCTTGGGTAAGTCTCTAAGAGTCATTACAGGTGGGAGTCTTCTTGGGTAAGTCTCTAAGAGTCATTACAGGTGGGAGTCTTCTTGGGTAAGTCTCTAAGAGTCATTACAGGTGGGAGTCTTCTTGGGTAAGTCTCTAAGAGTCATTACAGCTGGGAGTCTTCTTGGGTAAGTCTCTAAGAGTCGTTACAGCTGGGAGTCTTCTTGGGTAAATCTCTAAGAGTCATTACAGCTGGGAGTCTTCTTGGGTAAATCTCTAAGAGTCATTACAGCTGGGAGTCTTCTTGGGTAAGTCTCTAAGAGTCATTACGGCTGGGAGTCTTCTTGGGTAAGTCTCTAAGAGTCATTACAGGTGGGAGTCTTCTTGGGTAAATCTCTAAGAGTCATTACAGGTGGGAGTCTTCTTGGGTAAGTCTCTAAGAGTCATTACAGGTGGGAGTCTTCTTGGGTAAGTCTCTAAGAGTCATTACAGGTGGGAGTCTTCTTGGCTAAGTCTCTAAGAGCCATTACAGCTGGGAGTCTTCTTGGGTAAATCTCTAAGAGTCATTACAGGTGGGAGTCTTCTTGGGTAAATCTCTAAGAGTCATTACAGGTGGGAGTCTTCTTGGGTAAGTCTCTAAGAGTCATTACAGGTGGGAGTCTTCTTGGGTAAGTCTCTAAGAGTCATTACAGCTGGGAGTCTTCTTGGGTAAGTCTCTAAGAGTCGTTACAGCTGGGAGTCTTCTTGGGTAAATCTCTAAGAGTCATTACAGGTGGGAGTCTTCTTGGGTAAGTCTCTAAGAGTCATTACAGCTGGGAGTCTTCTTGGGTAAGTCTCTAAGAGTCATAACAGCTAGGAGTCTTCTTGGGTAAGTCTCTAAGAGCCATTACAGCTGGGAGTCTTCTTGGGTAAGTCTCTAAGAGTCATTACAGCTGGGAGTCTTCTTGGGTAAGTCTCTAAGAGTCATTACAGGTGGGAGTCTTCTTGGCTAAGTCTCTAAGAGCTTTCCACACCTGGATTGTACAATATTAGCCCATTATTCTTTTCAAGATTCTTCAAGCTGTCAAGATGTTGGAGGTCATGAATTCCTCTCCCAGTGTCTGGTGTAAAGCAGACTGAACCAGGTATTTTTTTCTAGGATTTTGCCTGTTCTTATCTCTATCCCGTTTCTTTTTATCCTGGAAAAACTCCCCAGTATTTGCTGATGACAAGCATACCCATACCATGAAGCAGCCACCACCATGCTGGAAAATAAGGAGGCCGTTACTCAGTGATGTGTTGGATTTGCCCCAAACATGAGGCTTTGTATTTAGGCCAAAAAGTGTATTCCTTTGTAGCCGTTTTTTTGTTACAGTATTACTTTAGTAACTTGTTACAGATAAGATTCATGTTTTGGAATATTTTTATTCTGTATATTTGTATTCTTCTTTTCATTCTGTCATTTAAGTCGTTACTGTCACACCCTGACCATAGTTTGCATTGTATGTTTCTATGTTTTGTTTGGTCAGGGTGTGATCTGAGTGGGCATTCTATGTTGTATGTCTAGTTTGTCTATTTCTAAGTTTGGCCTGATATGGTTCTCAATCAGAGGCAGGTGTTAGTCATTGTCTCTGATTGGGAACCATATTTAGGTAGCCTGTTTGGTGTTGGATTTTGTGGGTGATTGTTCCTGTCTCTGTGTTTGCACCAGATAGGGCTGGTTTGGTTTTTCACATTTCTTGTTTTGTAGATTGTTGTATTTTCATCTTTATTAAAGATGTACAAAACTAACCATGCTGCATTTTGGTCCGCTACTCCTTCAACTCAAGAAAACCGTTACAGTTACGATGGAGTTACTACCATGTTGTTCCTCAATGTCCATCCTCAGTTTTCTTCCATCACAGACATTGAACTCTGTAACTGTTTTAAATTCACCCATGTCCTGATGGTAACATCCCTGAGCAGTTTCCTTCCTCTCCTGCAGCTCAGTTCAGAAGGACGACTGTATCTTTGATGTGTCTGGGTGGTTTATTATGTAATCCACAACATAATTATTAACTTGACCATGCTTAAAGAGATATTAAATGTATCATTTTGTTATTGTTACCCATCTACCAATCACTGCCCCTCTTTATGAGGGTTTCATAAAGATTCCTGGTCTTTGTATATAGTTGAATCTGTGCTTGAAATGCGATACTTGACTGAGGGACCTTCCAGATGTTGTATGTATGGGGGACAGAGGAAGGGTTAGTCATTCACTACTAGACTGAGGGACCTTACAGATGTTGTATGTATGGGGGACAGAGGAAGGGTTAGTCATTCACTACTAGACTGTGGGACCTTACAGATGTTGTATTTATAGGGGACAGAGGAAGGGGTTAGTCATTCACTACTAGACTGAGGAACCTTCCAGATGTTGTATGTACGAGGGACGGAGGAAGGGTTAGTCATTCACTACTAGACTGAGGAACCTTCCAGATGTTGTATGTATGGGGGACAGAGGAAGGGTTAGTCATTCACTACTAGACTGAGGAACCTTACAAATGTTGTATGTATAGGGGACAGGAAGGAGTGGTCATTCACTACTAGACTGAGGGACCTTACAGATGTTGTATGTATAGGGGACAGAGGAAGGGTTAGTCATTCACTACTAGACTGAGGGACCTTCCAGATGTTGTATGTATAGGGGACAGAGGAAGGGTTGGTCATTCACTACTAGACTGAGGAACCTTAGATGTTGTATGTATAGGGGACAGAGGAAGGGTTAGTCATTCACTACTAGACTGAGGGACCTTACAGATGTTGTATGTATGGGGGACAGAGGAAGGGGTTAGTCATTCACTACTAGACTGAGGGACCTTCCAGATGTTGTATGTATGGGGGACAGAGGAAGGGTTAGTCATTCACTACTAGACTGAGGGACCTTCCAGATGTTGTATGTATAGGGGACAGAGGAAGGGTTAGTCATTCACTACTAGACTGAGGGACCTTAGATGTTGTATGTATGGGGGACAGAGGAAGGGTTGTTCATTCACTACTAGACTGAGGAACCTTCCAGATGTTGTATGTATGGGGGACAGAGGAAGGGTTAGTCATTCACTACTAGACTGAGGAACCTTACAGATGTTGTATGTATGGGGGACAGAGGAAGGGTTAGTCATTTACTACTAGACTGAGGGACCTTACAGATGTTGTATGTATAGGGGACAGAGGAAGGGTTAGTCATTCACTACTAGACTGAGGAACCTTACAGATGTTGTATGTATGGGGGACAGAGGAAGGGTTAGTCATTCACTACTAGACTGAGGAACCTTACAGATGTTGTATGTATGGGGGACAGAGGAAGGGTTAGTCATTCACTACTAGACTGAGGGACCTTCCAGATGTTGTATGTATAGGGGACAGAGGAAGGGTTAGTCATTCACTACTAGACTGAGGGACCTTCCAGATGTTATATGTATGGGGGACAGAGGAAGGGTTAGTCATTCACTACTAGACTGAGGGACCTTCCAGATGTTGTATGTATGGGGGACAGAGGAAGGGTTAGTCATTTACTACTAGACTGAGGGACCTTACAGATGTTGTATGTATGGGGGACAGAGGAAGGGTTGGTCATTCACTACTAGACTGAGGGACCTTCCAGATGTTGTATGTATGGGGGACAGAGGAAGGGTTAGTCATTCACTACTAGACTGAGGGACCTTACAGATGTTGTATGTATGGGGGACAGAGGAAGGGTTAGTCATTCACTACTAGACTGAGGGACCTTACAGATGTTGTATGTATGGGGGACAGAGGAAGGGTTGTTCATTCACTACTAGACTGAGGGACCTTCCAGATGTTGTATGTATGGGGGACAGAGGAAGGGTTAGTCATTCAAAAATCATGTCGACCCCTGTTATCTCACACAGAGTGAGTCCTTGTAAGGTATCATGTCCTTTATTAGGCCACATTTGAGTCATGAACTAATTTAGTTTTTTCTAACCAAAGGGGATGAATACTTATTCAACAACTATATGTTTTGGTATAACCTTTTTTTATTCATCTTTACAAAATGTTTTTTCTTCCACTATTTTGAGTAGATTGTTGACAAAAAAAAAAAAAGATTATCTATCCATTTTAATTCCAGGTAGTAACACAATAAAATGTTGGAAAAGTCCTAAGGGCCGTGAATACTTAATGCAAGGCACAGTTTTTCTATCTAAATCATGTCTGTAAGGCTGCACCCACAATCTACGTCACCCAGATCTAACCATAGACATATAATCTATAGAACGGACCCCATGCAAGTCAACGATGGTATAATGGGTTAGAGAGGTTCCAAGCAGGTCAATGATGGTATAATGGGTTAGAGAGGTTCCAAGCAAGTCAATTATGGTATAACGGGTTAGAGAGGTTCCAAGCAAGTCAATGATTGTATAATGGGTTAGAGAGGTTCCAAGCAGGTCAATGATGGTATAATGGGTTAGAGAGGTTCCAAGCAGGTCAATGATGGTATAATGGGTTAGAGAGGTTCCAAGCAGGTCAATGATGGTATAATGGGTTAGAGAGGTTCCAAGCAAGTCAATGATGGTATAATGGGTTAGAGAGGTTCCAAGCAGGTCAATGATGGTATAATGGGTTAGATATATGTTAATCATGTTAATGTCATGTTAATGGGGC
>NW_027258040.1:62500-95000 GCF_045791955.1 Oncorhynchus clarkii lewisi
TTTATCGTGTTAATTAAGGGTTCTGTCCAGCCCCTTTTCCCCACTTTACCGTGTTAATTAAGGGTTCTGTCCAGCCCCTTTTCCCCCACTTTACCGTGTTAAATAAGGGTTCTGTCCAGCCCCTTTTCCCCACTTTACCGTGTTAATTAAGGGTTCTGTCCAGCCCCTTTTCCCCACTTTACCGTGTTAATTAAGGGTTCTGTCCAGCCCCTTTTCCCCACTTTACCGTGTTAATTAAGGGTTCTGTCCAGCCCCTTTTCCTCCACTTTACCGTGTTAATTAAGGGTTCTGTCCAGCCCCTTTTCCCCACTTTACCGTGTTAATTAAGGGTTCTGTCCAGCCCCTTTTCCCCACTTTACCGTGTTAATTAAGGGTTCTGTCCAGCCCCTTTTCCCCCACTTTACCGTGTTAAATAAGGGTTCTGTCCAGCCCCTTTTCCCCACTTTACCGTGTTAATTAAGGGTTCTGTCCAGCCCCTTTTCCCCACTTTACCGTGTTAATTAAGGGTTCTGTCCAGCCCCTTTTCCCCACTTTACCGTGTTAATTAAGGGTTCTGTCCAGCCCCTTTTCCTCCACTTTACCGTGTTAATTAAGGGTTCTGTCCAGCCCCTTTTCCTCCACTTTACCGTGTTGAGGGAGAATCCATTCCCTGTAAACTGTATTAGGTTTCTGTGCCTCTGTCGTCCTTCCACCTACGATCACATACGGCCTTCACTCCACAGGGAGGTGAGATGTAGTAGGGTGTCGCGTTCCCTCCTCCAAGAGCTGTACGTAACTGAGACAACGTGTGTGTGTGTGTGTGTGTGTGTGTGTGTGTGTGTGTGTGTGTGTGTGTGTGTGTGTGTGTGTGTGTGTGTGTGTGTGTGTGTGTGTGTGTGTGTGTGTGTGAGAGAGAGAGAGAGAGAGACAGAAAGTGTGTGTGAGAGAGTGAAGCAGAGAGACAATGAAAGAGGGATAAAGGCACTATGTCTAAAACCAAATGAAGGAAGTGTGTGTTTGTGTGAGTGAGTCTCTGAGGCAGTGCCAGGGGTCACAATAGACTCACAAGTAAACTAAAGTAGGAATCTATCAGAGGGAAGAACTCTGGGGGAGGGAGAGAGGAGGAAAGAAGGGGAGGATGAGAGGAGAGAGGCAGTAGTGGAGAGGATGAGATGACTCACCTTAACCATTCAGAGTTAATGACTCACCTTAACCATTCAGAGTTAATGACTCACCTGAACCATTCAGAGTTAATGACTCACCTTAACCATTCAGAGTTAATGACTCACCTTAACCATTCAGAGTTAATGACTCACCTTAACCATTCAGAGTTAATGACTCACCTGAACCATTCAGAGTTAATGACTCACCTTAACCATTCAGAGTTAATGACTCACCTTAACCATTCAGAGTTAATGACTCACCTTAACCATTCAGAGTTAATGACTCACCTTAACCATTCAGAGTTAATGACTCACCTTAACCATTCAGAGTTAATGACTCACCTTTAACCATTCAGAGTTAATGACTCACCTTTAACCATTCAGAGTTAATGACTCACCTTAACCATTCAGAGGTAATGACTCACCTTAACCATTCAGAGTTAATGACTCACCTGAACCATTCAGAGTTAATGACTCACCATAACCATTCAGAGTTAATGACTCACCTTTAACCATTCAGAGTTAATGACTCACCTTAACCATTCAGAGTTAATGTCTCACCTGAACCATTCAGAGTTAATGACTCACCTTAACCATTCAGAGTTAATGCCTCTCCTTTAACCATTCAGAGTTAATGACTCAACTTAACCATTCAGAGTTAATGACTCACCATAACCATTCAGAGTTAATGACTCACCTTTAACCATTCAGAGTTAATGACTCACCTTAACCATTCAGAGTTAATGTCTCACCTGAACCATTCAGAGTTAATGACTCACCTTAACCATTCAGAGTTAATGACTCACCTTTAACCATTCAGAGTTAATGACTCACCTTTAACCATTCAGAGTTAATGTCTCACCTGAACCATTCAGAGTTAATGACTCACCTTAACCATTCAGAGTTAATGCCTCTCCTTTAACCATTCAGAGTTAATGACTCAACTTAACCATTCAGAGTTAATGACTCACCTTAACCATTCAGAGTTAATGTCTCACCTGAACCATTCAGAGTTAATGACTAACCTTTAACCATTCAGAGTTAATGCCTCTCCTTTAACCATTCAGAGTTAATGACTCAACTTAACCATTCAGAGTTAATGACTCACCTTAACCATTCAGAGTTAATGACTCACCTTAACCATGTTAATGACTCACCTTAACCATTCAGAGTTAATGACTCACCTTAACCATGTTAATGACTCACCTGAACCATGTTAATGACTCACCTTAACCATGTTAATGACTCACCTTAACCATTCAGAGTTAATGACTCACCTTAACCATGTTAATGACTCACCTTAACCATGTTAATGACTCACCTTAATCATGTTAATGACTCACCTTAACCATGTTAATGACTCACATTAACCATGTTAATGACTCACCTTAACCATGTTAATGACTCACCTTAACCATGTTAATGACTCACCTTAACCATTCAGAGTTAATGACTCACCTTAACCATGCTAATGACTCACCTTAACCATTCAGAGTTAATGTCTCACCTTAACCATTCAGAGTTAATGACTCACCTAAACCATTCAGAGTTAATGACTCACCTTAACCATTCAGAGTTAATGACTCACCTTAACCATGTTAATGACTCACCTTAACCATGTTAATGACTCACCTTAATCATGTTAATGACTCACCTTAACCATGTTAATGACTCACCTTAACCATGTTAATGACTCACCTTAACCATGTTAATGACTCACCTTAACCATTCAGAGTTAATGACTCACCTTAACCATGCTAATGACTCACCTTAACCATTCAGAGGTAATGACTCACCTTAACCATGTTAATGACTCACCTTAACCATGTTAATGACTCACCTTAACCATTCAGAGTTAATGACTCACCTTAACCATGTTAATGACTCACCTTAACCATTCAGAGTTAATGACTCACCTTAACCATGTTAATGACTCACCTGAACCATGTTAATGACTCACCTTAACCATGTTAATGACTCACCTTAACCATTCAGAGTTAATGACTCACCTTAACCATGTTAATGACTCACCTTAACCATGTTAATGACTCACCTTAACCATGTTAATGACTCACCTTAACCATGTTAATGACTCACCTTAACCATGTTAATGACTCACCTTAACCATGTTAATGACTCACCTTAACCATTCAGAGTTAATGACTCACCTTAACCATGCTAATGACTCACCTTAACCATTCAGAGTTAATGTCTCACCTTAACCATTCAGAGTTAATGACTCACCTAAACCATTCAGAGTTAATGACTCACCTTAACCATTCAGAGTTAATGACTCACCTTAACCATGTTAATGACTCACCTTAACCATGTTAATGACTCACCTTAATCATGTTAATGACTCACCTTAACCATGTTAATGACTCACCTTAACCATGTTAATGACTCACCTTAACCATGTTAATGACTCACCTTAACCATTCAGAGTTAATGACTCACCTTAACCATGCTAATGACTCACCTTAACCATTCAGAGGTAATGACTCACCTTAACCATGTTAATGACTCACCTTAACCATGTTAATGACTCACCTGAACCATGTTAATGACTCACCTTAACCATGTTAATGACTCACCTTAACCATTCAGAGGTAATGACTCACCTTAACCATGTTAATGACTCACCTTAACCATGTTAATGACTCACCTTAACCATTCAGAGTTAATGACTCACCTTAACCATGTTAATGACTCACCTTAACCATGTTAATGACTCACCTTAATCATGTTAATGACTCACCTTAACCATGTTAATGACTCACCTTAACCATGTTAATGACTCACCTTAACCATGTTAATGACTCACCTTAACCATGTTAATGACTCACCTTAACCATTCAGAGTTAATGACTCACCTTAACCATGCTAATGACTCACCTTAACCATTCAGAGTTAATGTCTCACCTTAACCATTCAGAGTTAATGACTCACCTAAACCATTCAGAGTTAATGACTCACCTTAACCATTCAGAGTTAATGACTCACCTTAACCATGTTAATGACTCACCTTAACCATTCAGAGTTAATGACTCACCTTAACCATGTTAATGACTCACCTGAACCATGTTAATGACTCACCTTAACCATGTTAATGACTCATCTTAACCATGTTAATGACTCACCTTAACCATTCAGAGTTAATGACTCACCTTAACCATTCAGAGTTAATGACTCACCTTAACCATTCAGAGTTAATGACTCACCTTAACCATGTTAATGACTCACCTTAACCATGTTAATGACTCACCTGAACCATGTTAATGACTCACCTGAACCATGTTAATGACTCACCTTAACCATGTTAATGACTCATCTTAACCATGTTAATGACTCACCTTAACCATTCAGAGTTAATGACTCACCTTAACCATTCAGAGTTAATGACTCACCTTAACCATTCAGAGTTAATGACTCACCTTAACCATGTTAATGACTCACCTGAACCATGTTAATGGCTCACCTTAACCATGTTAATGACTCAACTTAACCATTCAGAGTTAATGACTCACCTTAACCATGTTAATGACTCACCTTAACCATGTTAATGACTCACCTGAACCATTCAGAGTTAATGACTCACCTTAACCATGTTAATGACTCACCTGAACCATTCAGAGTTAATGACTCACCTTAACCATTCAGAGGTAATGACTCACCTTAACCATGTTAATGACTCACCTGAACCATGTTAATGACTCACCTGAACCATGTTAATGACTCACCTTAACCATTCAGAGGTAATGACTCACCTTAACCATTCAGAGGTAATGACTCACCTTAACCATGTTAATGACTCACCTGAACCATGTTAATGACTCACCTTAACCATGTTAATGACTCACCTTAACCATTCAGAGGTAATGACTCACCTTAACCATGTTAATGACTCACCTGAACCATGTTAATGACTCACCTGAACCATTCAGACCTTTAACCTTTAAACACTTTTTGACCTTTTGGAACAACTTTGAAATGCGACGTTTGAGAAACGGGAAAAGAACGTTGAATTGTGATGTGAGGCGGTGAGACCTTGTTGTCCTGCTGTTCCCTCATGCAGACCATCTGCCCATGCTGTTATCTCACCTGGACTTTACATAATGGCAGCTCTGTTTACTATCTGTGTGTGTTGCCCTGCTGTGTGTGTTGCCCTGCTGTGTGTGTGTTGCCCTGCTGTGTGTGTGTGTTGCCCTGCTGTGTGTGTGTGTGTTGCCCTGCTGTGTGTGTGTGTGTTGCCCTGCTGTGGTTGTGTGTGTTGCCCTGCTGTGGTTGTGTGTGTTGCCCTGCAGTGTTTGTGTGTGTTTGTGTGTGTGTGTTCCCTCAAGGCTTGAATTCAGTGGGTTTGAATCGGTGCCATCCGATGAATGTTTGTGCTGACTGTGCAGAAACTGTGCTGATCCATGTGTGTTTGACTTCCTCATTCTCTGGTAATGCTGGTAATAGACACACACACACACACACACACACAGAGAATCAGCACTTTTAGAGAACAATGAACTAAAGTGGTCCCAACCTGAAAGTAACAAAGTGAGGAAATGGAAAGGAACTTTAGTACAGAACCCTCAGTTCCCTTTAATACAACCAACATCAAAAATATTTTAGGACAGAACCCTCTGTTCCCTTTAATACAACCAACATCAAAGATATTTTAGGACAGAACCCTCTGTTCCGTTTAATACAACCAACATCAAAGATATTTTAGGACAGAACCTTCTGTTCCCTTTAATACAACCAACATCAAAGATCTTTTCTCTCTTTGCCCTTTTCTCTTGTTAATATAGATGTGGTCTCTCTTGTTAAATATAGATGTGGAGTGGTCTCTCTTGTTAAATATAGATGTGGAGTGGTCTCTCTTGTTAAATATAGATGTGGTCTCTCTTGTTAAATATAGATGTGGAGTGGTCTCTCTTGTTAAATATAAATGTGGAGTGGTCTCTCTTGTTAAATATAGATGTGGTCCCTCTTGTTAAATATAGATGTGGAGTGGTCTCTCTTGTTAAATATAGATGTGGTCCCTCTTGTTAAATATAGATGTGGAGTGGTCTCTCTTGTTAAATATAGATGTGGAGTGGTCTCTCTTGTTAAATATAGATGTGGAGTGGTCTCTCTTGTTAAATATAGATGTGGAGTGATCTCTCTTGTTAAATATAAATGTGGAGTGGTCTCTCTTGTTAAATATAGATGTGGTCCCTCTTGTTAAATATAGATGTGGAGTGGTCTCTCTTGTTAAATATAGATGTGGAGTGGTCTCTCTTGTTAAATATAAATGTGGAGTGGTCTCTCTTGTTAAATATAGATGTGGTCCCTCTTGTTAAATATAGATGTGGAGTGGTCTCTCTTGTTAAATATAGATGTGGTCCCTCTTGTTAAATATAGATGTGGAGTGGTCCCTCTTGTTAAATATAGATGTGGAGTGGTCTCTCTTGTTAAATATAGATGTGGTCTCTCTTGTTAAATATAGATGTGGTCCCTCTTGTTAAATATAGATGTGGTCCCTCTTGTTAAATATAGATGTGGTCCCTCTTGTTAAATATAGATGTGGTCCCTCTTGTTAAATATAGATGTGGTCTCTCTTGTTAAATATAGATGTGGAGTGGTCTCTCTTGTTAAATATAGATGTGGAGTGGTCTCTCTTGTTAAATATAGATGTGGAGTGGTCTCTCTTGTTAAATATAGATGTGGAGTGGTCTCTCTTGTTAAATATAGATGTGGATTGGTCTCTCTTGTTAAATATAGATGTGGAGTGGTTTCTCTTGTTAAATATAGATGTGGAGTGGTCTCTCTTGTTAAATATAGATGTGGTCTCTCTTGTTAAATATAGATGTGGTCTCTCTTGTTAAATATAGATGTGGAGTGGTCTCTCTTGTTAAATATAGATGTGGTCTCTCTTTTTAAATATATATGTGGTCCCTCTTGTTAAATATAGATGTGGTCCCTCTTGTTAAATATAGATGTGGTCTCTCTTGTTAAATATAGATGTGGAGTGGTCTCTCTTGTTAAATATAGATGTGGTCCCTCTTGTTAAATATAGATGTGGTCTCTCTTGTTAAATATAAATGTGGTCTCTCTTGTTAAATATAGATGTGGTCCCTCTTGTTAAATATAGATGTGGTCCCTCTTGTTAAATATAGATGTGGTCCCTCTTGTTAAATATAGATGTGGTCTCTCTTGTTAAATATAAATGTGGTCCCTCTTGTTAAATATAGATGTGGTCCCTCTTGTTAAATATAGATGTGGAGTGGTCTCTCTTGTTAAATATAGATGTGGAGTGGTCTCTCTTGTTAAATATAAATGTGGAGTGGTCTCTCTTGTTAAATATAGATGTGGTCCCTCTTGTTAAATATAGATGTGGAGTGGTCTCTCTTGTTAAATATAGATGTGGTCCCTCTTGTTAAATATAGATGTGGAGTGGTCTCTCTTGTTAAATATAGATGTGGAGTGGTCACTCTTGTTAAATATAGATGTGGAGTGGTCTCTCTTGTTAAATATAGATGTGGAGTGATCTCTCTTGTTAAATATAAATGTGGAGTGGTCTCTCTTGTTAAATATAGATGTGGTCCCTCTTGTTAAATATAGATGTGGAGTGGTCTCTCTTGTTAAATATAGATGTGGAGTGATCTCTCTTGTTAAATATAAATGTGGAGTGGTCTCTCTTGTTAAATATAGATGTGGTCCCTCTTGTTAAATATAGATGTGGAGTGGTCTCTCTTGTTAAATATAGATGTGGAGTGGTCTCTCTTGTTAAATATAAATGTGGAGTGGTCTCTCTTGTTAAATATAGATGTGGTCCCTCTTGTTAAATATAGATGTGGAGTGGTCTCTCTTGTTAAATATAGATGTGGTCCCTCTTGTTAAATATAGATGTGGAGTGGTCTCTCTTGTTAAATATAGATGTGGTCTCTCTTGTTAAATATAGATGTGGTCCCTCTTGTTAAATATAGATGTGGTCCCTCTTGTTAAATATAGATGTGGTCCCTCTTGTTAAATATAGATGTGGTCCCTCTTGTTAAATATAGATGTGGTCTCTCTTGTTAAATATAGATGTGGAGTGGTCTCTCTTGTTAAATATAGATGTGGAGTGGTCTCTCTTGTTAAATATAGATGTGGAGTGGTCTCTCTTGTTAAATATAGATGTGGAGTGGTCTCTCTTGTTAAATATAGATGTGGATTGGTCTCTCTTGTTAAATATAGATGTGGAGTGGTTTCTCTTGTTAAATATAGATGTGGAGTGGTCTCTCTTGTTAAATATAGATGTGGTCTCTCTTGTTAAATATAGATGTGGTCTCTCTTGTTAAATATAGATGTGGAGTGGTCTCTCTTGTTAAATATAGATGTGGTCTCCCTTTTAAAATATATATGTGGTCCCTCTTGTTAAATATAGATGTGGTCCCTCTTGTTAAATATAGATGTGGTCTCTCTTGTTAAATATAGATGTGGAGTGGTCTCTCTTGTTAAATATAGATGTGGTCCCTCTTGTTAAATATAGATGTGGTCTCTCTTGTTAAATATAAATGTGGTCTCTCTTGTTAAATATAGATGTGGTCCCTCTTGTTAAATATAGATGTGGTCCCTCTTGTTAAATATAGATGTGGTCCCTCTTGTTAAATATAGATGTGGTCTCTCTTGTTAAATATAAATGTGGTCCCTCTTGTTAAATATAGATGTGGTCCCTCTTGTTAAATATAGATGTGGTCCCTCTTGTTAAATGTAGATGTGGTCTCTCTTGTTAAATATAGATGTGGTCTCTCTTGTTAAATATAGTTGTGGAGTGGTCTCTCTTGTTAAATATAGATGTGGTCCCTCTTGTTAAATATAGATGTGGAATGGTCCCTCTTGTTAAATATAGATGTGGAGTGGTCTCTCTTGTTAAATATAGATGTGGAGTGGTCTCTCTTGTTAAATATAGATGTGGAGTGGTCTCTCTTGTTAAATATAGATGTGGTCTCTGTTGTTAAATATAGATGTGGTCTCTCTTGTTAAATATAGATGTGGAGTGGTCTCTCTTGTTAAATATAGATGTGGAGTGGTCTCTCTTGTTAAATATAGATGTGGAGTGGTCTCTCTTGTTAAATATAGATGTGGAGTGGTCTCTCTTGTTAAATATAGATGTGGAGTGGTTTCTCTTGTTAAATATAGATGTGGAGTGGTCTCTCTTGTTAAATATAGATGTGGTCTCTCTTGTTAAATATAGATGTGGTCTCTCTTGTTAAATATAGATGTGGAGTGGTCTCTCTTGTTAAATATAGATGTGGAGTGGTCTCTCTTGTTAAATATAGATGTGGTCTCTCTTGTTAAATATAGATGTGGAGTGGTCTCTCTTGTTAAATATAGATGTGGAGTGGTCTCTCTTGTTAAATATAGATGTGGTCCCTCTTGTTAAATATAGATGTGGAGTGGTCTCTCTTGTTAAATATAGATGTGGTCCCTCTTGTTAAATATAGATGTGGAGTGGTCTCTCTTGTTAAATATAGATGTGGAGTGGTCTCTCTTGTTAAATATAGATGTGGAGTGGTCTCTCTTGTTAAATATAGATGTGGAGTGATCTCTCTTGTTAAATATAAATGTGGAGTGGTCTCTCTTGTTAAATATAGATGTGGTCCCTCTTGTTAAATATAGATGTGGAGTGGTCTCTCTTGTTAAATATAGATGTGGAGTGATCTCTCTTGTTAAATATAAATGTGGAGTGGTCTCTCTTGTTAAATATAGATGTAGTCCCTCTTGTTAAATATAGATGTGGAGTGGTCTCTCTTGTTAAATATAGATGTGGAGTGGTCTCTCTTGTTAAATATAAATGTGGAGTGGTCTCTCTTGTTAAATATAGATGTGGTCCCTCTTGTTAAATATAGATGTGGAGTGGTCTCTCTTGTTAAATATAGATGTGGTCCCTCTTGTTAAATATAGATGTGGAGTGGTCCCTCTTGTTAAATAGAGAGGTGGAGTGGTCTCTCTTGTTAAATATAGATGTGGTCTCTCTTGTTAAATATAGATGTGGTCCCTCTTGTTAAATATAGATGTGGTCCCTCTTGTTAAATATAGATGTGGTCCCTCTTGTTAAATATAGATGTGGTCCCTCTTGTTAAATATAGATGTGGTCTCTCTTGTTAAATATAGATGTGGAGTGGTCTCTCTTGTTAAATATAGATGTGGAGTGGTCTCTCTTGTTAAATATAGATGTGGAGTGGTCTCTCTTGTTAAATATAGATGTGGAGTGGTCTCTCTTGTTAAATATAGATGTGGAGTGGTCTCTCTTGTTAAATATAGATGTGGAGTGGTTTCTCTTGTTAAATATAGATGTGGAGTGGTCTCTCTTGTTAAATATAGATGTGGTCTCTCTTGTTAAATATAGATGTGGTCTCTCTTGTTAAATATAGATGTGGAGTGGTCTCTCTTGTTAAATATAGATGTGGTCTCTCTTTTTAAATATATATGTGGTCCCTCTTGTTAAATATAGATGTGGTCCCTCTTGTTAAATATAGATGTGGTCTCTCTTGTTAAATATAGATGTGGAGTGGTCTCTCTTGTTAAATATAGATGTGGTCCCTCTTGTTAAATATAGATGTGGTCTCTCTTGTTAAATATAAATGTGGTCTCTCTTGTTAAATATAGATGTGGTCCCTCTTGTTAAATATAGATGTGGTCCCTCTTGTTAAATATAGATGTGGTCCCTCTTGTTAAATATAGATGTGGTCTCTCTTGTTAAATATAAATGTGGTCCCTCTTGTTAAATATAGATGTGGTCCCTCTTGTTAAATATAGATGTGGTCCCTCTTGTTAAATGTAGATGTGGTCTCTCTTGTTAAATATAGATGTGGTCTCTCTTGTTAAATATAGTTGTGGAGTGGTCTCTCTTGTTAAATATAGATGTGGTCCCTCTTGTTAAATATAGATGTGGAATGGTCCCTCTTGTTAAATATAGATGTGGAGTGGTCTCTCTTGTTAAATATAGATGTGGTCTCTCTTGTTAAATATAGATGTGGTCTCTCTTGTTAAATATAGATGTGGAGTGGTCTCTCTTGTTAAATATAGATGTGGAGTGGTCTCTCTTTTTAAATATAGATGTGGAGTGGTTTCTCTTGTTAAATATAGATGTGGAGTGGTCTCTCTTGTTAAATATAGATGTGGTCTCTCTTGTTAAATATAGATGTGGTCTCTCTTGTTAAATATAGATGTGGAGTGGTCTCTCTTGTTAAATATAGATGTGGAGTGGTCTCTCTTGTTAAATATAGATGTGGTCTCTCTTGTTAAATATAGATGTGGAGTGGTCTCTCTTGTTAAATATAGATGTGGAGTGGTCTCTCTTGTTAAATATAGATGTGGTCCCTCTTGTTAAATATAGATGTGGAGTGGTCTCTCTTGTTAAATATAGATGTGGTCCCTCTTGTTAAATATAGATGTGGAGTGGTCTCTCTTGTTAAATATAGATGTGGAGTGGTCTCTCTTGTTAAATATAGATGTGGAGTGGTCTCTCTTGTTAAATATAGATGTGGAGTGATCTCTCTTGTTAAATATAAATGTGGAGTGGTCTCTCTTGTTAAATATAGATGTGGTCCCTCTTGTTAAATATAGATGTGGAGTGGTCTCTCTTGTTAAATATAGATGTGGAGTGATCTCTCTTGTTAAATATAAATGTGGAGTGGTCTCTCTTGTTAAATATAGATGTGGTCCCTCTTGTTAAATATAGATGTGGAGTGGTCTCTCTTGTTAAATATAGATGTGGAGTGGTCTCTCTTGTTAAATATAAATGTGGAGTGGTCTCTCTTGTTAAATATAGATGTGGTCCCTCTTGTTATATATAGATGTGGAGTGGTCTCTCTTGTTAAATATAGATGTGGTCCCTCTTGTTAAATATAGATGTGGAGTGGTCCCTCTTGTTAAATATAGATGTGGAGTGGTCTCTCTTGTTAAATATAGATGTGGTCTCTCTTGTTAAATATAGATGTGGTCCCTCTTGTTAAATATAGATGTGGTCCCTCTTGTTAAATATAGATGTGGTCCCTCTTGTTAAATATAGATGTGGTCCCTCTTGTTAAATATAGATGTGGTCTCTCTTGTTAAATATAGATGTGGAGTGGTCTCTCTTGTTAAATATAGATGTGGAGTGGTCTCTCTTGTTAAATATAGATGTGGAGTGGTCTCTCTTGTTAAATATAGATGTGGAGTGGTCTCTCTTGTTAAATATAGATGTGGAGTGGTCTCTCTTGTTAAATATAGATGTGGAGTGGTTTCTCTTGTTAAATATAGATGTGGAGTGGTCTCTCTTGTTAAATATAGATGTGGTCTCTCTTGTTAAATATAGATGTGGTCTCTCTTGTTAAATATAGATGTGGAGTGGTCTCTCTTGTTAAATATAGATGTGGTCTCTCTTTTTAAATATATATGTGGTCCCTCTTGTTAAATATAGATGTGGTCCCTCTTGTTAAATATAGATGTGGTCTCTCTTGTTAAATATAGATGTGGAGTGGTCTCTCTTGTTAAATATAGATGTGGTCCCTCTTGTTAAATATAGATGTGGTCTCTCTTGTTAAATATAAATGTGGTCTCTCTTGTTAAATATAGATGTGGTCCCTCTTGTTAAATATAGATGTGGTCCCTCTTGTTAAATATAGATGTGGTCCCTCTTGTTAAATATAGATGTGGTCTCTCTTGTTAAATATAAATGTGGTCCCTCTTGTTAAATATAGATGTGGTCCCTCTTGTTAAATATAGATGTGGTCCCTCTTGTTAAATGTAGATGTGGTCTCTCTTGTTAAATATAGATGTGGTCCCTCTTGTTAAATATAGATGTGGAATGGTCCCTCTTGTTAAATATAGATGTGGAGTGGTCTCTCTTGTTAAATATAGATGTGGTCTCTCTTGTTAAATATAGATGTGGTCTCTCTTGTTAAATATAGATGTGGAGTGGTCTCTCTTGTTAAATATAGATGTGGAGTGGTCTCTCTTGTTAAATATAGATGTGGAGTGGTCTCTCTTGTTAAATATAGATGTGGAGTGGTCTCTCTTGTTAAATATAGATGTGGAGTGGTCTCTCTTGTTAAATATAGATGTGGAGTGGTTTCTCTTGTTAAATATAGATGTGGAGTGGTCTCTCTTGTTAAATATAGATGTGGTCTCTCTTGTTAAATATAGATGTGGTCTCTCTTGTTAAATATAGATGTGGTCTCTCTTGTTAAATATAAATGTGGTCCCTCTTGTTAAATATAGATGTGGTCCCTCTTGTTAAATATAGATGTGGTCCCTCTTGTTAAATGTAGATGTGGTCTCTCTTGTTAAATATAGATGTGGTCTCTCTTGTTAAATATAGATGTGGAGTGGTCTCTCTTGTTAAATATAGATGTGGTCCCTCTTGTTAAATATAGATGTGGAATGGTCCCTCTTGTTAAATATAGATGTGGAGTGGTCTCTCTTGTTAAATATAGATGTGGTCTCTCTTGTTAAATATAGATGTGGTCTCTCTTGTTAAATATAGATGTGGAGTGGTCTCTCTTGTTAAATATAGATGTGGAGTGGTCTCTCTTGTTAAATATAGATGTGGAGTGGTCTCTCTTGTTAAATATAGATGTGGAGTGGTCTCTCTTGTTAAATATAGATGTGGAGTGGTCTCTCTTTTTAAATATAGATGTGGAGTGGTTTCTCTTGTTAAATATAGATGTGGAGTGGTCTCTCTTGTTAAATATAGATGTGGTCTCTCTTGTTAAATATAGATGTGGTCTCTCTTGTTAAATATAGATGTGGAGTGGTCTCTCTTGTTAAATATAGATGTGGAGTGGTCTCTCTTGTTAAATATAGATGTGGTCTCTCTTGTTAAATATAGATGTGGAGTGGTCTCTCTTGTTAAATATAGATGTGGAGTGGTCTCTCTTGTTAAATATAGATGTGGTCCCTCTTGTTAAATATAGATGTGGAGTGGTCTCTCTTGTTAAATATAGATGTGGTCCCTCTTGTTAAATATAGATGTGGAGTGGTCTCTCTTGTTAAATATAGATGTGGAGTGGTCTCTCTTGTTAAATATAGATGTGGAGTGGTCTCTCTTGTTAAATATAGATGTGGAGTGATCTCTCTTGTTAAATATAAATGTGGAGTGGTCTCTCTTGTTAAATATAGATGTGGTCCCTCTTGTTAAATATAGATGTGGAGTGGTCTCTCTTGTTAAATATAGATGTGGAGTGATCTCTCTTGTTAAATATAAATGTGGAGTGGTCTCTCTTGTTAAATATAGATGTGGTCCCTCTTGTTAAATATAGATGTGGAGTGGTCTCTCTTGTTAAATATAGATGTGGAGTGGTCTCTCTTGTTAAATATAAATGTGGAGTGGTCTCTCTTGTTAAATATAGATGTGGTCCCTCTTGTTATATATAGATGTGGAGTGGTCTCTCTTGTTAAATATAGATGTGGTCCCTCTTGTTAAATATAGATGTGGAGTGGTCCCTCTTGTTAAATATAGATGTGGAGTGGTCTCTCTTGTTAAATATAGATGTGGTCTCTCTTGTTAAATATAGATGTGGTCCCTCTTGTTAAATATAGATGTGGTCCCTCTTGTTAAATATAGATGTGGTCCCTCTTGTTAAATATAGATGTGGTCCCTCTTGTTAAATATAGATGTGGTCTCTCTTGTTAAATATAGATGTGGAGTGGTCTCTCTTGTTAAATATAGATGTGGAGTGGTCTCTCTTGTTAAATATAGATGTGGAGTGGTCTCTCTTGTTAAATATAGATGTGGAGTGGTCTCTCTTGTTAAATATAGATGTGGAGTGGTCTCTCTTGTTAAATATAGATGTGGAGTGGTTTCTCTTGTTAAATATAGATGTGGAGTGGTCTCTCTTGTTAAATATAGATGTGGTCTCTCTTGTTAAATATAGATGTGGTCTCTCTTGTTAAATATAGATGTGGAGTGGTCTCTCTTGTTAAATATAGATGTGGTCTCTCTTTTTAAATATATATGTGGTCCCTCTTGTTAAATATAGATGTGGTCCCTCTTGTTAAATATAGATGTGGTCTCTCTTGTTAAATATAGATGTGGAGTGGTCTCTCTTGTTAAATATAGATGTGGTCCCTCTTGTTAAATATAGATGTGGTCTCTCTTGTTAAATATAAATGTGGTCTCTCTTGTTAAATATAGATGTGGTCCCTCTTGTTAAATATAGATGTGGTCCCTCTTGTTAAATATAGATGTGGTCCCTCTTGTTAAATATAGATGTGGTCTCTCTTGTTAAATATAAATGTGGTCCCTCTTGTTAAATATAGATGTGGTCCCTCTTGTTAAATATAGATGTGGTCCCTCTTGTTAAATGTAGATGTGGTCTCTCTTGTTAAATATAGATGTGGTCCCTCTTGTTAAATATAGATGTGGAATGGTCCCTCTTGTTAAATATAGATGTGGAGTGGTCTCTCTTGTTAAATATAGATGTGGTCTCTCTTGTTAAATATAGATGTGGTCTCTCTTGTTAAATATAGATGTGGAGTGGTCTCTCTTGTTAAATATAGATGTGGAGTGGTCTCTCTTGTTAAATATAGATGTGGAGTGGTCTCTCTTGTTAAATATAGATGTGGAGTGGTCTCTCTTGTTAAATATAGATGTGGAGTGGTCTCTCTTGTTAAATATAGATGTGGAGTGGTTTCTCTTGTTAAATATAGATGTGGAGTGGTCTCTCTTGTTAAATATAGATGTGGTCTCTCTTGTTAAATATAGATGTGGTCTCTCTTGTTAAATATAGATGTGGAGTGGTCTCTCTTGTTAAATATAGATGTGGTCTCTCTTTTTAAATATAGATGTGGTCCCTCTTGTTAAATATAGATGTGGTCCCTCTTGTTAAATATAGATGTGGTCTCTCTTGTTAAATATAGATGTGGAGTGGTCTCTCTTGTTAAATATAGATGTGGTCCCTCTTGTTAAATATAGATGTGGTCTCTCTTGTTAAATATAAATGTGGTCTCTCTTGTTAAATATAGATGTGGTCCCTCTTGTTAAATATAGATGTGGTCCCTCTTGTTAAATATAGATGTGGTCCCTCTTGTTAAATATAGATGTGGTCTCTCTTGTTAAATATAAATGTGGTCCCTCTTGTTAAATATAGATGTGGTCCCTCTTGTTAAATATAGATGTGGTCCCTCTTGTTAAATGTAGATGTGGTCTCTCTTGTTAAATATAGATGTGGTCTCTCTTGTTAAATATAGTTGTGGAGTGGTCTCTCTTGTTAAATATAGATGTGGTCCCTCTTGTTAAATATAGATGTGGAATGGTCCCTCTTGTTAAATATAGATGTGGAGTGGTCTCTCTTGTTAAATATAGATGTGGTCTCTCTTGTTAAATATAGATGTGGTCTCTCTTGTTAAATATAGATGTGGAGTGGTCTCTCTTGTTAAATATAGATGTGGAGTGGTCTCTCTTGTTAAATATAGATGTGGTCTCTCTTGTTAAATATAGATGTGGAGTGGTCTCTCTTGTTAAATATAGATGTGGTCTCTCTTGTTATATATAGATGTGGAGTGGTCTCTCTTGTTAAATATAGATGTGGAGTGGTCTCTCTTGTTAAATATAGATGTGGTCTCTCTTGTTAAATATAGATGTGGAGTGGTCTCTCTTGTTAAATATAGATGTGGTCTCTCTTTTTAAATATAGATGTGGTCCCTCTTGTTAAATATAGATGTGTTCCCTCTTGTTAAATATAGATGTGGTCTCTCTTGTTAAATATAGATGTGGTCTCTCTTGTTAAATATAGATGTGGTTTCTCTTGTTAAATATAGATGTGGTCTCTCTTGTTAAATATAGATGTGGAGTGGTCTCTCTTGTTAAATATAGATGTGGAGTGGTCTCTCTTGTTAAATATAGATGTGGTCTCTCTTGTTAAATATAGATGTGGAGTGGTCTCTCTTGTTAAATATAGATGTGGTCTCTCTTTTTAAATATAGATGTGGTCCCTCTTGTTAAATATAGATGTGTTCCCTCTTGTTAAATATAGATGTGGTCTCTCTTGTTAAATATAGATGTGGTCTCTCTTGTTAAATATAGATGTGGTCTCTCTTGTTAAATATAGATGTGGTCTCTCTTGTTAAATATAGATGTGGAGTGGTCTCTCTTGTTAAATATAGATGTGGAGTGGTCTCTCTTGTTAAATATAGATGTGGTCTCTCTTGTTAAATATAGATGTGGAGTGGTCTCTCTTGTTAAATATAGATGTGGAGTGGTCTCTCTTGTTAAATATAGATGTGGTCTCTCTTGTTAAATATAGATGTGGAGTTTACACACGAATCTACACTGTTGTAAACTAAACTAATATAAACTAAATATACAAACTAATCTTCACTGTGAGAAACAAACATGGTTTTCAGAAAATAAGTCTGTGGTCACATGGTGGTGGTTAGTGTCGTACTATTGGTTAGACAGTTTCCCCTTTAATGAGGTTGACTGTTAAAACTGTCTCTGACATTAGACTGAGTCACACAGAGACTCCAGCTGTGCAGCGAACAGACACAAACCTACGACTGAGATAACAGCAGACTTTACAACAGTAGAAGATACAACAGTAGAAGATACAACAGTAGAAGTTACAACAGTAGAAGATACAACAGTAGAATATACAACAGTAGAAGATACAACAGTAGAAGATACAACAGTAGAAGTTACAACAGTAGAAGATACAGCAGTAGAAGATACAACAGTAGGAGTTACAACAGTAGAAGTTAAAAGAGTAGATGTTTTTTTGGGGACCACAAGCGTATCAAGATGTCAAAGGGAATCTATAAATACACAAATGGATTTGAAGACGAAGAACCTAATGAAATAAAGACCATGGATATTGATGATCATATTTACATCAACAAAAGACCCATCATGCCCCGCAAGAAGGATGGAGCTGGTGATCAACATTCAGGTAACAGTTTATCCTCGTTTAATGCTAGACACTGACACATACTTACACCCCTACACACACACACACACACCCCTACACCCCTACACACCCCTACACCCCTACACCCCTACACCCCTACACACACACACACACACACACACACACACACACACACACACACACACACACACACACACACACACACACACACACACACACACACACACACACACACACACACACACACACACACACACACACACACACACACTCGGCTGCTCAAGTCTACCTTCCTGTTGCCCAGTAACTTTACCCGTACCTATATGTACAGCGCTACACACACACACACTCGTCTGCTCTTGTCTACTATCCTGTTGCCCAGTAACTTTACCCGTACCTATATGTACAGCGCTACACACACACACACTCGTCTGCTCTTGTCTACTATCCTGTTGCCCAGTAACTTTACCCGTACCTATGTGTACAGCGCTTTCAGAAAGTATTCATCAGTGTTGTGTTCGAGACCATCTAAAGCGCGACAGAGTCAAGACTGAGACCGGGTTGGAGGTGGCGAGACTGAGTCAATACTGAGACCGGGCTGGAGGGGGCTAGACAGAGTCAAGACTGAGACCGGGCTGGAGGGGGCTAGACCGAGTCAAGACTGAGACCGGGCTGGAGGGGGCTAGACCGAGTCAAGACTGAGACCGGGCTGGAGGGGGCTAGACCGAGTCAAGACTGAGACCGGGAGGGGGGGGGGTGGGGGGGCTAGACCAAGTAAACCAGCTGGGCAAGATCTTCTACCAGCTGGGCAAGATCTTCTAGACCAGCTGGGCAAGATCTTCCGGGAAGTCATCGAAAGAAGTCTCTCGGACATTCGTTTGTCGTTTCATAAAATTTTCAAATGTTGGTCATTTTTCCACTGTCCCGGTAAATTCCACCAGATGACGAATGGAATCTTATTGCAAATGTATAAAACATCACCAATTACGACAAGGCCATTTCTCCTAAACGGAAAAGACTTTGAAGACGGAACTTGGTGAGCATAGGTTTGGCATAATGGGCAGTTGGCCCCGAACACGATGGTGTCGAGGCCTCAACGCTTTTTTTGAGTTAAGGCCATTTTCCTGGGATTAAAGGTCAAAAACGAAAATAGAGCGCTAATTTGACCGCTTCACGTCAAAGTACACGAACCTACAGTGTCAGGAAAAAAAGAAACAGCCATTATTCTATCGTAATTTACGTAATTAGATTTCTGAAATAACACAAACTCATTCAACACTCTGTAAATAAGTTCTTAACGTAAGTTCTTAACGTAAATAAGTTCTTAACGTAAAGACTCAATATACAAATTCAATATTCTGACCCCAAGGAGGATATGTGTTCACTTTCAACTTCCTGTGTCAACCGGTGTCTAAATAGTTAAAATAGTTAAAAAATATCAGATCTTTTCAAAACTTCACGTGTGATTCGGATGAACTGTAAATCAGTCATTTCTCCCAACAAACGTCACACACACACACACACACACACACACACACACACACACACACACACACACACACACACACACACACACACACACACACACACACACACACACACACACACACACACACACACAGCAAGGAGGGAGTGACACAGTGCGGTGCTTAAAGAAACTCAGAGCCTAGGCCGTGCCGAGTTCAACGAGATGCCCTGCTTGACCGTAGCTTGCTCGGTCTGAGCGCAGCGACCGTGAAAAAATAGGCCTAAAATGAAGCATGGCCCTAAAATTTCAGGTGCTTTTGGGGGACAGCGGGGGAACCGTTACGGTTAGAAGCACAGTTCAACTTTAAGAATGTTCCTGAGGTCCTCCCGATCTGTGCAAGCCTAACCTTGACTGTGTGGTATTAACCCTTAGCAAACAGTTTGCAATGACTTCTCTCCCCATAGGAATACATTTCCGATGAGTGCACGGTGAGTTATGTGGCTCTAGAAGGTTCTCAGACTCAGAAACAGCCTCGTACATTTGCAATAACTTCAATTCATTTTGACCTTCACGAAAATGACGACATTTAGAAAAGGCCCAGAGTCGCAAGACTAGGTGCATTGAAACTGCCTCGGCCCGTAGAGACGGACCCTAACGTTTCTGGCACATTGTTTTTTAATGCCTTTAGGGGGGTGCAAGGGGTCCACAGTTGATGAGGGAGCACCCGGTCATTTGGACATTTTTCAAAAAATCGTCGATAAACTGGGGGGAGAGTTTGTGGGATTCCACCCGTACCTTCTGCACCGAGAAGATACCGGGGAGCCGGGGTCCGATGGCGATGCGCTTGTCGTCGATGCCTGGAGGTGGTCTTGAGGAGGACTGACTGCGCTCTCCTCCAGGTACGACAACAGTGGCGGACAAACATCTGGGCAGACGATATGCCGACCTCTTCTTCCCGCTCGGGGGAGAGCGGGAGTTGATTCCCCAGGGAACACTGAAATGGCGACAGGCCCGTGGCAGAGCCGGGAAGGGAGTTGCGGGCGCATTCAACTCACACAAGCTGCTGGCTCCAGGTGGTGGGGTTGGCGGAGACCAGGCAGCGCAGAGTAGTCTCGAGGTCCTGGTTGGCTTGCTCTGACTGGCTGTTGGACTGTGGGTGGAAACCAGAGGACAGGCTGGCCGATGACCCAATGAGGGTGCAGAACGCCTTCCAGAACTGGGACGGAACTGAGGACCCCGGTCGAAGAGCATGTCCACGGGCAGTCCATGGATCTGGAACACGTGCTGCACCATGAGCTGGGCCGTCTCTTTGGCAGAGGGTAGTTTGGGGAGAGGAATGAAGTGGGCGGCTTTGTAAAACCGGTCGACCACAGTCAAGATGACAGTGTTGCCCTCAGACAGGGGGGAGACCTGTGACGAAATCCAGGAATATGTGGGACCAGGGACAGTGAGGGACAGGCAGAGGTTGAAGTAGACCAGCTGGAGCTTGCCAAGGAGTCTTGTTCTGCTCACAGACTGTGCAACCGGTGACAAACGCGGCGACATCCGGAACCATAGTAGGCCACCAAAAGTGTTGTCGCACGAAGGCCAGGGTCCGACTGGAGCCTGGGTGGCAGGTAAGCCTGGGAGAATGGGCCTACTTCAGGACCGGAGTGGACAGCGTGAGACACAAATATTTGATTATCTGGGACCCCCCAGGGTACGGCTGGGACCGCTGTTTCTCCCGGACCTGTTTCCTTATACCCCAGCTGATTGCCGTCGCCAAGCATGAGGTGGGAAGGATGGTCTCGAGCTCTGGGGTGGAAACTGTGGCTATAGCGGCAAAACAGGGCATCCGGCTTGAAGTTCTTAGACCCTGGCCGGTAAGAGAGGGAAAATTTGAACAGGGTGAACAACAGGGCCCATCTTGCTTGCCTGGAGTTGAGGCGCTTGGCGGTGCGGAGATACTCCAGGTTTTTGTGGTCGGTTCACACAATCAAAGGATGTTTTGCCCCTTCCAGCCAGTGCATCCATTCCTCCAATGCCGTCTTCTCCGCGAGAAGCTCCCAATTCCCCACAGCGTAGTTCCTCTCCGTGGCATTGAGGCGGTGGGAGATGAAGGTGCAGGGATGCAGTTTAACTTCCAGGGCAGAACGTTGTGACAGGACAACCCCCACTCCGACATCCGACACATCGGCCTTTACCACGAACTAACGGGAAGGGTCATGTTGGGGCAGCAGGGTAGCCTAGTGGTTAGAGCTTTGGACTAGTAACCGGAAGGTTGCAAGTTAAAATCCCCAGAGCTGACAAGGTACAAATCTGTCGTTCTGCCCCTGAACAGGAAGTTAACCCACTGTTCCTAGGTCGTCATTGAAAATAAGAATTTGTTCTTAACTGACTTGCCTAGTTAAATAAAGGTAAAAAAAAGAACTGCAACTACAGGAGGAGTAACTACAATGTTGATCCATCCTCAGTTTTCTCCTATCACAACCATTAAACTCCATAACTGTTTTAAAGTCACCATTGGCAGTATGGTGAAATCCCTGAGCGGTTTCCTTCCTCTCCGGCAACTGAGTTAAGAAGGACACCTGTATCTTTGTAGTGACTGGGTATATTGATACACCATTCAAAGTGTAATAACTTCACCATGCTCAAAGGGATATTCAACATCTGTATTTAAAAAAAAAACGTATCAATAGGTGCCCTTCTTCTTTGCGAGGCATTGGAAAACCACCCTGGTCTTTGTGGTTGAATCTGTGTTTGAAATCCACTGTTTGACTGAGGGACCTTACAGATAATTATATGTGTTGGGGTACAGAGATGAGGTAGTCATTAAAAAAAAATCATGTTAAACACTATTATTGCACACAGAGTGAGTCCATGCAACTTATTATGTGACTTGTTAAACACATGTTTACAAATGTTTACTCCTGAACGTATTTAGACTTGCCAATAAGAGGTTGAATAATAATAATTATTATTATATTAATTTGTAAACATTTCTAAAAACATATTTCCAGGAGAGTGACAACAATTTTTTATTTCATTCAGACTAACACAAAATGTGGAAAATTCATTTTCGGGTTACCTTGTACCCCTGCACATCGACAATGTATTGTTACTCCCCGTATATGTATTGTTATATAGCCCATGTTATTTTTTACTTGTTAATGCTATTCGTTATTTAATCCTCGTCTGTATTTATATTTATTTCTCTCAGCATTGTTGGAAAATGACCCATGGGTCAGCATTTCACTATTAGCATACGCCTGTTGTTTTATGAAGTACTTAACAAATGGAATTTGATCGTGATTGAAATAGCTTCCGGCAGTCATTTTGGGTGCCTGAACTCATGCATGTTTAAGCAAATATTCTGTTAAAGGTTCTGGAAGTCAAGCAGTAGAACATGTGAGGTTCTGGAACTCAGTTCTGGTGTTCTGTTCCATGTTCCTTGTGTATTTCCCTCAGTGATTCAAAGAGCAACTGGAAAGAAAAACATATGTATATACATTGATCAAGTTCGAATGATAATAATATGTACTTCAGTGTATCTTTGGAGGTGGAAGAGACATTTCCCAACTGCTGCAGTGTGTCTGGGGCTGCTGTGTGTTCTCCTACTGGCTTGGATCATAGGCCTGTTACTCTACCGTGAGTTTCATATGTTCTCACTCAAACATTCTTCATCATCAGTGGTGTAATGACCAGGGATCGATTACATTTCAATACCATTCAATTTAATTCAGAAAATTCAAATTCCACACGTTTCTAATTGAAAATTATTCCAGTGTACTTCCTGAATTGACTGGAATTGAAATTGACATCAGTCTGGGTCATGTCTCATTAACTTTTATCTTGGTTGTTGATTGTATTATTTCACAGAGAGAAACCAATTGACCAGTTTCGACACCCTGACCAAAGAGAGAGACCAGATACAGACCAGCTACAACACCCCGACCAAAGTGAGAGACCAGCTACAGACCAGCTACAACACCCTGACCAAAGAGAGAGACCAGCTACAGACCAGCTACAACACCCTGACCAAAGAGAGAGACCAGCTACAGACTAGCTACAACACCCTGACCAAAGAGAGAGACCAGCTACAGACTAGCAACAACACGCTGACCAAAGAGAGAGACCAGCTACAGACCAGCTACAACACCCTGACCAAAGAGAGAGACCAGCTACAGACCAGCTACAACACCCTGACCAAAGAGAGAGACCAGCTACAGACCAGCTACAACACTCTGACCAAAGAGAGAGACCAGCTACAGACCAGCTACAACACCCTGACCGAAGAGAGAGACCAGCTACAGACCAGTTCCAACACCCTGACCAAAGAGAGAGACCAGCTACAGATCAGTTCCAACAACCTGACCAAAGAGAGAGACCAGCTACAGACCAGTTTCAACACCCTGACCAAAGAGAGAGACCATCTACAGACCATTTCCAACACCCTGACCAAAGAGAGAGACCAGCTACAGACCAGTTCCAACAACCTGACCAAAGAGAGAGACCAGCTACAGACCAGTTACAACACCCTGACCAAAGAGAGAGACCAGCTACAGACCAGTTCCAACACCCTGACCAAAGAGAGAGACCAGCTACAGACCAGTAACAACACCCTTACTGCAGAAAGAGACCAGCTGCAGACCAGCTACAACACCCTGACCAAACAGAGAGACCAGCTACAGACCAGCTACAACTCCCTGACCAAAGAGAGAGACCAATTACAGACCAGCTACAACACCCTGACCAAAGAGAGAGACCAGCTCCAGACCAGTAACAACACCCTTACTGCAGAAAGAGACCAGCTGCAGACCAATTATAACACCCTGACCAAACAGAGAGACCAGCTACAGACCAGCTGCAACACCCTGACTGCAGAAAGATACCAGATACAGACTAACAACAACAGCCTGACCAAAGAGAGAGAACAGCTGCAGACCAGTAACAACACCCTGACTGAAGAAAGAGACCAGCTACAAAAAGAGGCAGAATGTCTGAAACAATCTTTAGTTCAGAAAGGTGAGTGAAATTGGCTAATGACTGTTCTGTTATCAGTTCACATGACACGTACAAACAGGCAATTCAACTTACATTAAAGGAACTTCCGAACCGTCCATTAGTTAGTGTCTTCCTTGACTGTCTGATTGATACTTAATTCATTGTTGTATTAACGTGACTAAAGCAAGAAATGTTCAACTTATAGTGTGTCCGGACGGATGGAAGAAGCTTGGTAGCAGTTGTTATTACGTCTCTACTGAGACAAAATCCTGGGAGGAGAGCAGACAGGACTGCAGAAATCGAGGAGCAGACCTGGTGGTCATCAAGAGTGAAGACGATCAGGTGTGTGTGTGACGTAGAGAGAAAAAAAGAGAGAGAGAGATAACGAGCAGTAATGACTATGTTTTAACAATGTTGTCTCTCTCCCACAACTACAGACATTTGTCAATTGGTTATGCGGGGTAAAGAACTATGTCTGGATTGGTCTGACTGACTCTGTTTCTGAGGGGACCTGGAAATGGGTGGACGACACACCACTGACCACAAAGTAAGACATTAATGAATTCTGTGTCACTATGACATCACTGTCTGGAGTATGAGATTTGGAGTGGACAGCCTGATTATATGTGTTGTTTCTTCTACAGGTATTGGAACAGTGGACAGCCTGATTCTATGTCTTGTTTCTCCTACAGGTATTGTAACAGTGGACAGTCTGATTCTGTGTTGTTTCTTCTACAGGTATTGGAACAGTGGACAGTCTGATTCTGTGTTGTTTCTTCTACAGGTATTGGAACAGTGGACAGCCTGATTCTGTGTTGTTTCTTCTACAGGTATTGTAACAGTGGACAGTCTGATTCTGTGTTGTTTCTTCTACAGGTATTGGAACAGTGGACAGCCTGATTCTATGTGTTTTTTCTTCTACAGGTATTAGAACGGTGGACAGTCTGATTCTGTGTTTGTCCTACAGGTATTGGAACAGTGAACAGCCTGATTCTATGTGTTGTTTCTTCTACAGGTATTGGAACAGTGGGCAGTAATGATTCTGTGTTATTTCTTCTACAGGTATTGGAACAGTGGACAGTCTGATTCTGTGTTGTTTCTTCTACAGGTATTGGAACAGTGGACAGTCTGATTCTGTGTTGTTTCTTCTACAGGTATTGGAACAGTGGACAGCCTGATTCTGTGTTGTTTCTTCTACAGGTATTGGAACAGTGGACAGCCTGATTCTGTGTTGTTTCTTCTACAGGTATTGAAACAGTGGACAGTCTGATTCTGTGTTGTTTCTTCTACAGGTATTGGAACAGTGGACAGTCTGATTCTGTGTTGTTTCTTCTACAGGTATTGGAACAGTAAAGACCCTAATGGTGGAGGAGCAGAGAACTGTGTGTATTTCTACTCCTGGTCATCAGACACAGGAGAATGGTGGGACTATGACTGTTCCTATAAATACAGATGGATCTGTGAGAGATAGGATTCTTCTGGGTTCTCTGTCTGAACTGGTAAATTGGATTCTCCTTGGTCGTCTCTCTAAACTGCTAACTAGGATTCTCCTTGGTCGTCTCTCTGAACTGCTAAAAATGAATCTCCTTGGTCGTCTCTCTGAACTGCTAAATATGAATCTCCTTGGTCGTCTCTCTGTACTGCTAACTAGGATTCTCGTTAGTCGTCTCTCTGAACTGCTAAACAGGATTCTCCTTGGTCGTCTCTCTGAACTGCTAAATAGGATTCTCCTTGGTAGTCTCTCTGTACTGCTAACTAAGGATCACCTTGGTCGTCTCTCTGTACTGCTAACTAGGATTCTCCTTGGTTGTCTCTCTGAACTGCTAAATATGATTCTCCTTGGTAGTCTCTCTGCACTGCTAAATATGATTCTCCTTGGTCGTCTCTCTGAACTGCTAACTAGGATTCTCCTTGGTCGTCTCTCTGTACTGCTAACTAGGATTCTCCTTGGTTGTCTCTCTGAACTGCTAAATATGATTCTCCTTGGTCGTCTCTCTGTACTGCTAAATATGATTCTCCTTGGTCGTCTCCCTGTACTGCTAAATATGATTCTCCTTGGTCGTCTCTCTGTACTGCTAAACAGGATTCTCCTTGGTCGTCTCTCTGAACTGCTAAATATGAATCTCCTTGGTCGTCTCTCTGTACTGCTAAATATGATTTTCCTTGGTCGTCTCTCTGTACTGCTAACTAGGATTCTCCTTGGTTGTCTCTCTGAACTGCTAAATATGATTCTCCTTGGTCGTCTCTCTGTACTGCTAAATATGATTCTCCTTGGTCGTCTCTCTGAACTGCTAACTAGGATTCTCTTTGGTCGTCTCTCTTCGGGGCAAAGAGAGGACAACTCGCTGGCACCAATGTTTTCTGTAGCACAAAACTCCCATCAGGATGTGTAACCAACAGTTTGGCTCCAGTAACAGAGGTGGACGGTGGGGGACGCGGTCCTTCGTTGCTACCGCATCGGGGACCCGCTCAACTGATTGGGGGGGAAGGGGGGGGGGGGGGGAAGAAAGGGCTTCTAACCTAGGGGCACGTCCCCAGTGGCAGTCAGGGGGCCAGCCAACAAATCACACCGTGTCCTGGCCTGTATCCTCTCGGACGGAGCACAGACCCCTTCCCCCGTGCCAAAGCTCTCCCCTCAGCACTTTTCACAAGAAACTGAGACAGGAAGTACTACTTCCTGTCGTCACCAAGCACCGTCTCCAAATCTCATTGTACTGGCCGTTTGTCATACAAGGTCTTTGTCACATCCAGGCGTCATGCCGAGGGCACAGAGCAAAAATATGATGAAAGGGGCAAATATGTTACATGGTAGATACAGTATCTGACATGGTAGATGCAGTATGTTACAATACAGTATGTTACATGGTAGATACAGTATGTTACAATACAGTATGTTACATGGTAGATACAGTATCTGACATGGTAGATGCAGTATGTTACAATACAGTATGTTACATGGTAGATACAGTATGTTACAATACAGTATGTTACATGGTAGATACAGTATCTGACATGGTAGATGCAGTATGTTACAATACAGTATGTTACATGGTAGATACAGTATGTTACAATACAGTATGTTACATGGTAGATACAGTATCTGACATGGTAGATGCAGTATGTTACAATACAGTATGTTACATGGTAGATACAGTCTGTTACAATACAGTATGTTACATGGTAGATACAGAATGTTACAATACAGTATGTTACTTGGAAGATACAGTATGTTACAATACAGTATGTTACATGGTAGATACAGAATGTAACAATACAGCATGTTACATTGTAGATACAGTCTGTTACAATACAGTATGTTACATGGTAGATACAGTATGTTACAATATAGTATGTTACATGGTAGATACAGTATGTTACATGGTAGATACAGTATGTTACATTGTAGATACAGTCTGTTACAATACAGTATGTTACATGGTAGATACAGAATGTTACAATACAGTATGTTACATTGTAGATACAGTCTGTTACAATACAGTATGTTACATGGTAGATACAGAATGTTACAATACAGTATGTTACATTGTAGATACAGTCTGTTACAATACAGTATGTTACATGGTAGATACAGTATGTTAAAATACAGTATGTTACATTGTAGATACAGTATGTTACATGGTAGATACAGTATGTTACATGGTAGATACAGTATGTTACATGGTAGATACAGTATGTTACAATACAGTATGTTACATGGTAGATACAGAATGTTAAAATACAGTATGTTACATGGTAGATACAGTCTGTTACAATACAGTATGTTACATGGTAGATACAGTATGTTACATGGTAGATACAGTATGTCACATGGTAGATACAGTATGTTACAAGGTAGATGCAGTTTGTTACATGGTAGATACAGTATGTTACAATACAGTTTGTTACATGGTATATACAGTATGTTACAATACAGTATGTTACATGGTAGATACAGTATGTCACATGGTAGATACAGTATGTTACAAGGTAGATGCAGTTTGTTACATGGTAGATACAGTATGTTACAATACAGTATGTTACATGGTAGATACAGTATGTTACATGATAGATACAGTATGTTACATGGTAGATACAGTATGTTACATGGTAGATACAGTATGTTACATGGTAGATACAGTATGTTACATGGTAGATACAGTATGTTACATGGTAGATACAGTTTGGTTGCTCCTTTAGCTTCTATCCAATAACAAACTACTTCCTGCTTATGCAGTTTACCTTGTCAAACACATGATAAAACCAAGAGAATGAAAAGAAAACAAAATAAATACAATAACAATACAATGAACTGACATGTCTACTGTATACTAGTTGATCCAAAATGGAGTCTAGAAGGACTGTTGTCTACTATATACTAGTTGATCCAAAATGGAGTCTAGAAGGACTGTTGTCTACTATATACTAGTTGATCCAACATGGAGTCTAGAAGGACTGTTGTCTACTATATACTAGTTGATCCAAAATGGAGTCTAGAAGGACTGTTGTCTACTATATACTAGTTGATCCAACATGGAGTCTAGAAGGACTGTTGTCTACTATATACTAGTTGATCCAAAATGGAGTCTAGAAGGACTGTTGTCTACTGTATACTAGTTGATCCAACATGGAGTCTAGAAGGACTGTTGTCTACTGTATAATAGTTGATCCAACATGGAGTCTAGAAGGACTGTTGTCTACTGTATACTAGTTGATCCAACATGGAGTCTAGAAGGACTGTTGTCTACTGTATACTAGTTGATCCAACATGGAGTCTAGAAGGACTGTTCTCTCTGCTGTATAATAGTTGATCCAACATGGAGTCTAGAAGGACTGTTGTCTACTGTATACTAGTTGATCCAAAATGGAGTCTAGAAGGACTGTTCTCTACTGTATACTAGTTGATCTAACATGGAGTCTAGAAGGACTGTTGTCTACTGTATACTAGTTGATCCAACATGGAGTCTAGAAGGACTGTTGTCTACTGTATACTAGTTGATCCAACATGGAGTCTAGAAGGACTGTTGTCTACTGTATACTAGTTGATCCAACATGGAGTCTAGAAGGACTGTTCTCTACTATATAATAGTTGATCTAACATGGAGTCTAGAAGGACTGTTCTCTACTGTATAATAGTTGATCCAAAATGGAGTCTAGAAGGACTGTTCTCTACTGTATACTAGTTGATCTAACATGGAGTATAGAAGGACTGTTGTCTACTGTATAATAGTTGATCCAACATGGAGTCTAGAAGGACTGTTCTCTGCTATATAATAGTTGATCTAACATGGAGTCTAGAAGGACTGTTCTCTACTGTATAATAGTTGATCTAACATGGAGTCTGGAAGGACTGTTCTCTACTATATACTAGTTGATCCAACATGGGGTCTAGATGGACTGTTCTCTACTATATAATAGTTGAACCAACATGGAGTCTAGAAGGACTGTTCTCTACTATATAATAGTTGATCTAACATGGAGTCTAGAAGGACTGTTCTCTACTATATAATAGTTGATCTAACATGGGGTCTAGAAGGACTGTTCTCTACTGTATACTAGTTGATCTAACATGGAGTATAGAAGGACTGTTGTCTACTGTATAATAGTTGATCCAACATGGAGTCTAGAAGGACTGTTCTCTACTATATAATAGTTGATCTAACATGGAGTCTAGAAGGACTGTTCTCTACTGTATAATAGTTGATCTAACATGGAGTCTGGAAGGACTGTTCTCTACTATATACTAGTTGATCCAACATGGGGTCTAGATGGACTGTTCTCTACTATATAATAGTTGAACCAACATGGAGTCTAGAAGGACTGTTCTCTACTATATAATAGTTGATCTAACATGGAGTCTAGAAGGACTGTTCTCTACTATATAATAGTTGATCTAACATGGGGTCTAGAAGGACTGTTCTCTACTGTATAATAGTTGATCTAACATGGAGTCTAGAAGGACTGTTCTCCACTATATAATAGTTGATCTAACATGGGGTCTAGATGGACTGTTCTCTACTATATAATAGTTGATCTAACATGGAGTCTAGATGGACTGTTCTCAACTGTATAATAGTTGATCTAATATGGAGTCTAGAAGGACTGTTCTCTACTATATAATAGTTGATCTAACATGGAGTCTAGAAGGACTGTTCTCTACTATATAATAGTTGATCTAACATGGAGTCTAGAAGGACTGTTCTCTACTGTATAATAGTAGATCTAACATGGAATCTAGAAGGACTGTTCTCTACTGTATAATAGTTGAACCAACATGGAGTCTAGAAGGACTGTTCTCTACTATATAATAGTTGATCTAACATGGAGTCTAGAAGGACTGTTCTCTACTGTATAATAGTTGATCTAACATGGAGTCTAGAAGGACTGTTCTCTCTACTGTATAACAGTTGATCTAACATGAAGTCTAGCAGGGTTCACGGGAAGCCAGGGTAGGCTGTACAAAAACATCACTGGCAGGGGAATTAATGATCATCTTGGGAAGGGGGGGTCTCCGTTGTGGTATGTTGCTCTGATAGATAGTCCACGGAATTACTCTAGTAACGTCTTAAAACCCTGGTCATGGCGTCCCGACTGTGTATGGAGACCTTCCATAAGCCTCTGAAGTAGCTCCTCATGTTTTTCAATTTGACTCCCTGCAGGGAGACAACTTTGAAGAGCCGGGCTGAGTCGGCTGGGTGAGTCGTGACCAGTTCATTGTGTAATGACAAAGAGACAGAGACAGATACAGGAGGCAGAAGGTTTGAGTCTCTGATATTTATTGAAATACAAGGGTTAGGCAATGGGCAGGTCAGGGACAGGCAGAAGTTCATAAACAAGGTCAGAGTCCGAAAGGTACAGTGGGGGGAGACAGCCTCGAGGTCAAGGCAGGCTGAATGGTCAGGCAGACAGGCTCGAGGTCAAGGCAGGCTGAATGGTCAGGCAGGTGGGCTCAGTGTCAAGGCAGGCTGAATGGTCAGGCAGACAGGCTCGAGGTCAAGGCAGGCTGAATGGTCAGGCAGGTGGGCTCAGTGTCAAGGGCAGGCTGAATGGTCAAGCAGGTGGGCTCAGTGTCAAGGCAGGCTGAATGGTCAGGCAGGTGGGCTCAGTGTCAAGGGCAGGCTGAATGGTCAAGCAGGTGGGCTCAGTGTCAAGGCAGGCTGAATGGTCAGGCAGGTGGGCTCAGTGTCAAGGGCAGGCTGAATGGTCAGGCAGACAGGCTCGAGGTCAAGGCAGGCTGAATGGTCAGGCAGGTGGGCTCAGTGTCAAGGGCAGGCTGAATGGTCAAGCAGACAGGTTCGAGGTCAAGGCAGGCTGAATGGTCAGGCAGGTGGGCTCAGTGTCAAGGGCAGGCTGAATGGTCAAGCAGGTGGGCTCAGTGTCAAGGCAGGCTGAATGGTCAGGCAGGTGGGCTCAGTGTCAAGGGCAGGCTGAATGGTCAAGCAGGTGGGCTCAGTGTCAAGGCAGGCTGAATGGTCAGGCAGGTGGGCTCAGTGTCAAGGGCAGGCTGAATGGTCAGGCAGACAGGCTCGAGGTCAAGGCAGGCTGAATGGTCAGGCAGGTGGGCTCAGTGTCAAGGGCAGGCTGAATGGTCAGGCAGACAGGCTCGAGGTCAAGGCAGGCTGAATGGTCAGGCAGGTGGGCTCAGTGTCAAGGGCAGGCTGAATGGTCAAGCAGGTGGGCTCAGTGTCAAGGCAGGCTGAATGGTCAGGCAGGTGGGCTCAGTGTCAAGGGCAGGCTGAATGGTCAAGCAGGTGGGCTCAGTGTCAAGGCAGGCTGAATGGTCAGGCAGGTGGGCTCAGTGTCAAGGCAGGCTGAATGGTCAGGCAGACAGGCTCGAGGTCAAGGCAGGCTGAATGGTCAGGCAGGTGGGCTCAGTGTCAAGGGCAGGCTGAATGGTCAAGCAGGTGGGCTCAGTGTCAAGGCAGGCTGAATGGTCAGGCAGGTGGGCTCAGTGTCAAGGGCAGGCTGAATGGTCAAGCAGGTGGGCTCAGTGTCAAGGCAGGCTGAATGGTCAGGCAGGTGGGCTCAGTGTCAAGGGCAGGCTGAAT